>NC_060179.1:42547372-42642372 GCF_021184085.1 Oncorhynchus gorbuscha
GCTCTGTCTGTCTGTCTGGCTCTCGCTCTGTCTGTCTGTCTGGCTCTCGCTCTGTCTGTCTGTCTGGCTCTCGCTCTGTCTGTCTGTCTCGCTCTGTCTGTCCTGCTCTGTCTGTCCTGCTCTGTCTGTCTGTCTGGCTCTGTCTGTCTGTCTGGCTCTGTCTGTCTGGCTCTGTCTGTCTGGCTCTGTCTGTCTGTCTGGCTCTGTCTGTCTGGCTCTGTCTGTCTGGCTCTGTCTGTCTGTCTGTCTGTCTGTCTGTCTGGCTCTGTCTGTCTGGCTCTGTCTGTCTGGCTCTGTCTGTCTGGCTCTGTCTGTCTGGCTCTGTCTGTCTGTCTGCTCTGTCTGTCTGGCTCTGTCTGTCTGTCTGGCTCTGTCTGTCTGGCTCTGTCTGTCTGTCTGTGTCTGTCTGTCTGTGTCTGTCTGGCTCTGTCTGTCTGTCTGTCTCTGTCTGCTCTGTCTGTCTGGCTCTGTCTGTCTGGCTCTGTCTGTCTGTCTCTGTCTGTCTGGCTCTGTCTGTCTGTCTGGCTCTGCTCTGTCTGTCTGGCTCTCTCTGCTCTGTCTGTCTGGCTCTGTCTCTGTCTGTCTGTCTGCTCTGTCTGTCTGTCTGCTCTCTGTCTGTCTGTCTGCTCTGTCTGTCTGGCTCTGTCTGTCTGGCTCTGTCTGTCTGGCTCTGTCTGTCTGGCTCTGTCTGTCTGGCTCTGTCTGTCTGGCTCTGTCTGTCTGGCTCTGTCTGTCTGTCTCGCTCTGTCTGTCTGTCTCGCTCTGTCTGTCTGTCTCTCGCTCTGTCTGTCTGTCTCTCTGTCTGCTCTGTCTGTCTGGCTCTGTCTGTCTGGCTCTGTCTGTCTGGCTCTGTCTGTCTGGCTCTGTCTGTCTGGCTCTGTCTGTCTGGCTCTGTCTGTCTGGCTCTCGCTCTGTCTGTCTGTCTGGCTCTCGCTCTGTCTGTCTGTCTGGCTCTCGCTCTGTCTGTCTGTCTGGCTCTCGCTCTGTCTGTCTGTCTGGCTCTCGCTCTGTCTGTCTGGCTCTCGCTCTGTCTGTCTGGCTCTCGCTCTGTCTGTCTGGCTCTGTCTGTCTGGCTCTCGCTCTGTCTGTCTGGCTCTCTGCTCTGTCTGTCTCGCTGTCTGGCTCTGTCTGTCTGTCTGTCTTGCTGTCTGGCTCTGTCTGTCTGTCTGTCTCGCTCTGTCTGTCTGGCTCTGTCTGTCTGTCTGTCTCTCGCTCTGTCTGTCTGTCTGTCTGGCTCTCGCTGTCTGTCTGTCTGTCTGGCTCTCGCTCTGTCTGTCTGTCTGGCTCTCGCTCTGTCTGTCTGTCTGTCTGTCTGGCTCTCGCTCTGTCTGTCTGTCTGTCTGTCTGGCTCTCGCTCTGTCTGTCTGTCTGTCTGTCTGGCTCTCGCTCTGTCTGTCTGGCTCTCGCTCTGTCTGTCTGGCTCTCGCTCTGTCTGTCTGGCTCTCGCTCTGTCTGTCTGGCTCTCGGTCTGTCTGTCTGGCTCTCGCTCTGTCTGTCTGGCTCTCGCTCTGTCTGTCTGTCTGTCTCACTCTGTCTGTCCTGCTCTGTCTGTCTGTCTGGCTCTGTCTGTGTCTGTCTGTCTGTCTGTGTCTGGCTCTGTCTGTCTGGCTCTGTCTGTCTGTCTGGCTCTGTCTGTCTGTCTGGCTCTTGTCTGTCTGTCTGGCTCTCGCTCTGTCTGTCTGTCTGTCTCGCTCTGTTTGTCTCTCTGTCTGTCCTGCTCTGTTTGTCTGTCTGGCTCTGTCTGTCTGTGTCTGGCTCTGTCTGTCTGGCTCTGTCTGTCTGTCTGGCTCTGTCTGTCTGTCTGGCTCTGTCTGTCTGTCGCTCTGTCTGTCTGTCTGTCGCTCTGTCTGTCTGTCTGTCGCTCTGTCTGTCTGTCTCGCTCTGTCTGTCTGTCTCGCTCTGTCTGTCTGTCTCGCTCTGTCTGTCTGTCTCGCTCTGTCTGTCTGTCTCGCTCTGTCTGTCTCGCTCGCTCTGTCTGTCTCGCTCTGCTCTGTCTGTCGCTCTCTGTCTGTCGCTCTCTGTCTGTCGCTCTCTGTCTGTCGCTCTCTGTCTGTCGCTCTCTGTCTGTCGCTCTCTGTCTGTCGCTCTCTGTCTGTCGCTCTCTGTCTGTCGCTCTCTGTCTGTCGCTCTCTGTCTGTCGCTCTCTGTCTGTCGCTCTCTGTCTGTCGCTCTCTGTCTGTCGCTCTCTGTCTGTCGCTCTCTGTCTGTCGCTCTCTGTCTCGCGCTCTCTGGCTGGCTCTCTCTGTCTCGCTCTCTGGCTGGCTCTCTCTGTCTCGCTCTCTGGCTGGCTCTCTCTGTCTCACTCTCTGGCTGGCTCTCTCTGGCTGGCTCTCTCTGTCTCGCTCTCTGTCTGGCTGGCTCTCTCTGTCTGGCTGGCTCTCTCTGTCTGGCTGGCTCTGTCTGGCTGGCTCTGTCTGTCTGTCTGGCTGGCTCTCTCTCTCTGTCTGGCTGGCTGGCTGGCTCTGTCTGGCTGGCTGGCTCTGTCTGGCTGGCTGGCTGGCTCTGTCTGGCTGGCTCTCTCTCTCTGTTTGGCTGGCTCTCTCTGTCTGGCTGGCTGGCTCTCTCTGTCTGGCTGGCTGGCTCTCTCTGTCTGGCTGGCTGGCTTTCTCTGTCTGGCTGGCTGGCTCGCTCTGTCTGGCTGGCTCTCTGTCTGGCTGGCTCTGTCTGTCTGTCTGGCTCTGTCTGTCTGGCTGGCTCTGTCTGGCTGGCTGGCTGTGTCTGTCTGGCTGTCTCGCTCTGTCTGTCTGTCTCGCTCTGTCTGTCTGTCTCGCTCGCTCTGTCTGTCTGTCTCGCTCTCTGTCTGTCGCTCTCTGTCTGTCGCTCTCTGTCTGTCGCTCTCTGTCTGTCGCTCTCTGTCTGTCGCTCTCTGTCTGTCGCTCTCTGTCTGTCGCTCTCTGTCTCGCGCTCTCTGGCTGGCTCTCTCTGTCTCGCTCTCTGGCTGGCTCTCTCTGTCTCGCTCTCTGGCTGGCTCTCTCTGGCTGGCTCTCTCTGTCTCGCTCTCTGTCTGGCTGTCTCTCTCTGTCTGGCTGGCTCTGTCTGTCTGTCTGGCTGGCTCTGTCTGGCTGGCTCTGTCTGTCTGTCTGGCTGGCTCTCTCTCTCTGTCTGTCTGGCTGGCTGGCTGGCTCTGTCTGGCTGGCTGGCTGGCTGGCTCTGTCTGGCTGGCTGGCTGGCTCTGTCTGGCTGGCTCTCTCTCTCTGTTTGGCTGGCTCTCTCTGTCTGGCTGGCTGGCTCTCTCTGTCTGGCTGGCTGGCTCTCTCTGTCTGGCTGGCTGGCTTTCTCTGTCTGGCTGGCTGGCTCGCTCTGTCTGTCTGGCTCGCTCTGTCTGTCTGGCTCTCTGTCTGGCTGGCTCTGTCTGTCTGGCTGGCTCTGTCTGTCTGGCTGGCTCTGTCTGGCTGGCTGGCTCTGTCTGGCTGGCTGTGTCTGGCTGGCTGGCTCTGTCTGGCTGGCTGGCTGGCTCTGTCTGGCTGGCTGGCTGTCTCTGTCTGGCTGGCTGGCTGGCTATGGCTGGCTGGCTGGCTCTCTCTGTCTGGTTGGCTGGCTCTGTCTGGTTGGCTGGCTCTCTGTCTGTCTGGCTCTCTGTCTGTCTGGCTCTCTGTCTGTCTGGCTCTCTGTCTGTCTGTCTCGCTCTGTCGGTCTCTCGCTCTGTCTGTCTGTCTGTCTGTCTGTCTGTCTGTCTGTCTGTCTGGCTCTCTGTTTGTCTGGCTCTCTGTCTGTCTGGCTCTCTGTCTGTCTGGCTCTCTGTCTGTCTGGCTCTCTGTCTGTCTCTCGCTCTCTGTCTGTCTCTCGCTCTCTGTCTGTCTCTCGCTCTCTGTCTGTCTCTCGCTCTCTGTCTGTCTCTCGCTCTCTGTCTGTCTCTCGCTCTCTGTCTGTCTCTCGCTCTCTGTCTGTCTCTCGCTCTCTGTCTGTCTCTCGCTCTCTGTCTGTCTCTCGCTCTCTGTCTGTCTCTCGCTCTCTGTCTGTCTCTCGCTCTCTGTCTGTCTCTCGCTCTCTGTCTGTCTCTCGCTCTCTGTCTGTCTCTCGCTCTCTGTCTGTCTCTCGCTCTCTGTCTGTCTGTCTCGCTCTCTGTCTGTCTGTCTCGCTCTCTGTCTGTCTGTCTCGCTCTCTGTCTGTCTGTCTCGCTCTCTGTCTGTCTGTCTGTCTCGCTCTCTGTCTGTCTGTCTGTCTGTCTCGCTCTCTGTCTGTCTCGCTCTCTGTCTGTCTCGCTCTCTGTCTGTCTCGCTCTCTGTCTGTCTCGCTCTCTGTCTGTCTCGCTCTCTGTCTGTCTCGCTCTCTGTCTGTCTCGCTCTCTGTCTGTCTCGCTCTCTGTCTGTCTCGCTCTCTGTCTGTCTCGCTCTCTGTCTGTCTCGCTCTCTGTCTGTCTCGCTCTCTGTCTGTCTGTCGCTCTCTGTCTGTCTCGCTCTCTGTCTGTCTGTCTCGCTGTCTGTCTCGCTCGCTGTCTGTCTGTCTCGCTCGCTGTCTGTCTGTCTGTCTGTCTCGCTCTCTGGCTGTCTGTCTGTCTCGCTCTCTGGCTGTCTGTCTGTCTCGCTCTCTGGCTGTCTGTCTGTCTCGCTCTCTGGCTGTCTGTCTGTCTCGCTCTCTGTCTGTCTGTCTGTCTCGCTCTCTGGCTGTCTGTCTGTCTCGCTCTCTGGCTGGCTCTCTGTCTCGCTCTCTGGCTGGCTCTCTGTCTCGCTCTCTGGCTGGCTCTCTGTCTCGCTCTCTGTCTGTCTGTCTGTCTCGCTCTCTGGCTGTCTGTCTGTCTCGCTCTCTGGCTGGCTCTCTGTCTCGCTCTCTGGCTGGCTCTCTGTCTCGCTCTCTGGCTGGCTCTCTGTCTCGCTCTCTCTGGCTCTGTCTCGCTCTCTCTCTGGCTCTGTCTCGCTCTCTCTCTGGCTCTGTCTCGCTCTCTCTCTGGCTCTGTCTCGCTCTCTCTCTGGCTCTGTCTCGCTCTCTCTCTGGCTCTGTCTCGCTCTCTCTCTGGCTCTGTCTCGCTCTCTCTCTGGCTCTGTCTCGCTCTGTCTCGCTCTCTCTCTGGATCTGTCTCGCTCTCTCTCTGGCTCTGTCTCGCTCTCTCTCTGGCTCTGTCTCGCTCTCTCTCTGGCTCTGTCTCGCTCTCTCTCTGGCTCTGTCTCGCTCTCTCTCTGGCTCTGTCTCGCTCTCTCTCTGGCTCTGTCTCGCTCTCTCTCTGGCTCTGTCTCGCTCTCTCTCTGGCTCTGTCTCGCTCTCTCTCTGGCTCTGTCTCGCTCTCTCTCTGGCTCTGTCTCGCTCTCTCTCTGGCTCTGTCTCGCTCTCTCTCTGGCTCTGTCTCGCTCTCTCTCTGGCTCTGTCTCGCTCTCTCTCTGGCTCTGTCTCGCTCTCTCTCTGGCTCTGTCTCGCTCTCTCTCTGGCTCTGTCTCGCTCTCTCTCTGGCTCTGTCTCGCTCTCTGTCTGTCTGTCTGTCTCGCTCTCTGTCTGTCTGTCTGTCTCGCTCTCTGTCTGTCTGTCTGTCTCGCTCTCTGTCTGTCTGTCTGTCTCGCTCTCTGTCTGTCTGTCTGTCTCGCTCTCTGTCTGTCTGTCTGTCTCGCTCTCTGTCTGTCTCGCTCTCTGTCTGTCTGTCTGTCTCGCTCTCTGTCTGTCTCGCTCTCTGTCTGTCTGTCTGTCTCGCTGTCTGTCTGTCTGTCTCGCTCTCTGGCTGTCTGTCTCGCTCTCTGGCTGTCTGTCTGTCTCGCTCTCTGGCTGTCTGTCTGTCTCGCTCTCTGGCTGTCTGTCTGTCTCGCTCTCTGGCTGTCTGTCTGTCTCGCTCTCTGGCTGTCTGTCTGTCTCGCTCTCTGGCTGTCTGTCTGTCTCGCTCTCTGGCTGTCTGTCTGTCTCGCTCTCTGGCTGTCTGTCTGTCTCGCTCTCTGGCTGTCTGTCTGTCTCGCTCTCTGGCTGGCTCTCTGTCTCGCTCTCTGGCTGGCTCTCTGTCTCGCTCTCTGGCTGGCTCTCTGTCTCGCTCTCTGGCTGGCTCTCTGTCTCGCTCTCTGGCTGGCTCTGTCTCGCTCTCTCTCTGGCTCTGTCTCGCTCTCTCTCTGGCTCTGTCTCGCTCTCTCTCTGGCTCTGTCTCGCTCTCTCTCTGGCTCTGTCTCGCTCTCTCTCTGGCTCTGTCTCGCTCTCTCTCTGGCTCTGTCTCGCTCTCTCTCTGGCTCTGTCTCGCTCTCTCTCTGGCTCTGTCTCGCTCTCTCTCTGGCTCTGTCTCGCTCTCTCTCTGGCTCTGTCTCGCTCTCTCTCTGGCTCTGTCTCGCTCTCTCTCTGGCTCTGTCTCGCTCTCTCTCTGGCTCTGTCTCGCTCTCTCTCTGGCTCTGTCTCGCTCTCTCTCTGGCTCTGTCTCGCTCTCTGTCTGTCTGTCTGTCTCGCTCTCTGTCTGTCTGTCTGTCTCGCTCTCTGTCTGTCTGTCTGTCTCGCTCTCTGTCTGTCTGTCTGTCTCGCTCTCTGTCTGTCTGTCTGTCTCGCTCTCTGTCTGTCTCGCTCTCTGTCTGTCTCGCTCTCTGTCTGTCTGTCTGTCTCGCTCTCTGTCTGTCTGTCTGTCTCGCTCTCTGTCTGTCTCGCTCTCTGTCTGTCTGTCTGTCTCGCTGTCTGTCTGTCTGTCTCGCTCTCTGTCTGTCTGTCTCGCTCTCTGTCTGTCTGTCTCGCTCTCTGGCTGTCTGTCTGTCTCGCTCTCTGGCTGTCTGTCTGTCTCGCTCTCTGGCTGTCTGTCTGTCTCGCTCTCTGGCTGTCTGTCTGTCTCGCTCTCTGGCTGTCTGTCTCTGTCTCGCTCTCTGGCTGTCTGTCTCGCTCTCTGGCTGTCTGTCTGTCTCGCTCTCTCTGGCTGGCTCTCTGTCTCGCTCTCTGGCTGGCTCTCTGTCTCGCTCTCTGGCTGGCTCTCTGTCTCGCTCTCTGGCTGGCTCTCTGGCTCTCTGGCTGGCTCTCTGTCTCGCTCTCTGGCTGGCTCTGTCTCGCTCTCTGGCTGGCTCTGTCTCGCTCTCTGGCTGGCTCTGTCTCGCTCTCTCTCTGGCTCTGTCTCGCTCTCTCTCTGGCTCTGTCTCGCTCTCTCTCTGGCTCTGTCTCGCTCTCTCTCTGGCTCTGTCTCGCTCTCTCTCTGGCTCTGTCTCGCTCTCTCTCTGGCTCTGTCTCGCTCTCTCTCTGGCTCTGTCTCTCTCTCTCTCTCTCTGGCTCTGGCTCTGTCTCTCTCTCTGGCTCTGTCTGCTCTCTCTCTGGCTCTGTCTCGCTCTCTCTCTGGCTCTGTCTCGCTCTCTCTCTGGCTCTGGCTCGCTCTCTCTCTGGCTCTGGCTCGCTCTCTCTGGCTCTGGCTCGCTCTCTCTCTGGCTCTGGCTCGCTCTCTCTCTGGCTCTGGCTCGCTCTCTCTCTGGCTCTGGCTCGCTCTCTCTCTGGCTCTGGCTCGCTCTCTCTCTGGCTCTGGCTCGCTCTCTCTCTGGCTCTGGCTCGCTCTCTCTCTGGCTCTGGCTCGCTCTCTGGCTCGCTCTGGCTCGCTCTCTCTCTGGCTCTGGCTCTGGCTCTCGCTCTCTCTCTGGCTCTGGCTCGCTCTCTCTCTGGCTCTGGCTCGCTCTCTCTCTGGCTCTGGCTCGCTCTCTCTCTGGCTCTGGCTCGCTCTCTCTCTGGCTCGCTCTGGCTCGCTCTCTCTCTGGCTCGCTCTGGCTCGCTCTCTCTCTGGCTCGCTCTGGCTCGCTCTCTCTCTGGCTCGCTCTGGCTCGCTCTGGCTCGCTCTGGCTCGCTCTGGCTCTCTCTCTGGCTCGCTCTGGCTCGCTCTCTCTCTGGCTCGCTCTGGCTCGCTCTCTCTCTGGCTCGCTCTGGCTCGCTCTCTCTCTGGCTCTCTCTGGCTCGCTCTCTCTCTGGCTCTCTCTGGCTCGCTCTCTCTCTGGCTCTCTCTGGCTCGCTCTCTCTCTGGCTCTCTCTGGCTCGCTCTCTCTCTGGCTCTCTCTGGCTCGCTCTCTCTCTGGCTCTCTCTGGCTCGCTCTCTCTCTGGCTCTCTCTGGCTCGCTCTCTCTCTGGCTCTCTCTCGCTCTCTCTGGCTCTCTGGCTCGCTCTCTCTCTGGCTCTCTCTGGCTCGCTCTCTCTCTGGCTCTCTCTGGCTCGCTCTCTCTCTGGCTCTCTCTGGCTCGCTCTCTCTCTGGCTCTCTCTGGCTCGCTCTCTCTCTGGCTCTCTCTGGCTCGCTCTCTCTCTGGCTCTCTCTGGCTCGCTCTCTCTCTGGCTCTGTCTGGCTCGCTCTCTCGCTGGCTCTGTCTGGCTCGCTCTCTCGCTGGCTCTGTCTCGCTCTCTCTCTGGCTCTGTCTCGCTCTCTCTCTGGCTCTGTCTCGCTCTCTCTCTGGCTCTGTCTGTCTCTGGCTCTGTCTCGCTCTCTCTGGCTCTGTCTCGCTCTCTCTCTGGCTCTGTCTCGCTCTCTCTCTGGCTCTGTCTGTCTGGCTCTGTCTCGCTCTCTCTCTGGCTCTGTCTCGCTCTCTCTCTGGCTCTGTCTCGCTCTCTCTCTGGCTCTGTCTCGCTCTCTCTGGCTCTCTGGCTCTGTCTCGCTCTCTCTCTGGCTCTGTCTCGCTCTCTCTCTGGCTCTGTCTCGCTCTCTCTCTGGCTCTGTCTCTGCTCTCTCTCTGGCTCTGTCTCGCTCTCTCTCTGGCTCTGTCTCGCTCTCTCTCTGGCTCTGTCTCGCTCTCTCTCTGGCTCTGTCTCGCTCTCTCTCTGGCTCTGTCTCGCTCTCTCTCTGGCTCTGTCTCGCTCTCTCTCTGGCTCTGTCTCGCTCTCTCTCTGGCTCTGTCTCTCTGGCTCTGTCTCGCTCTCTCTGGCTCTGTCTCGCTCTCTCTGGCTCTGTCTCGCTCTCTCTCTGGCTCGCTCTCTCTCTGGCTCTGTCTCGCTCTCTCGCTGGCTCTGTCTCGCTCTCTCGCTGGCTCTGTCTCGCTCTCTCGCTGGCTCTGTCTCGCTCTCTCGCTGGCTCTGTCTCGCTCTCTCGCTGGCTCTGTCTCGCTCTCTCGCTGGCTCTGTCTCGCTCTCTCGCTGGCTCTGTCTCGCTCTCTCGCTGGCTCTGTCTCGCTCTCTCGCTGGCTCTGTCTCGCTCTCTCGCTGGCTCTGTCTCGCTCTCTCGCTGGCTCTGTCTCGCTCTCTCGCTGGCTCTGTCTCGCTCTCTCGCTGGCTCTGGCTGGCTCTGGCTCTCTCTGGCTGGCTCTGGCTCTCTCTGGCTGGCTCTGGCTGGCTCTGTCTGGCTCTCTCTGGCTCTCTCTGGCTGGCTCTCTCTGGCTGGCTGGCTGGCTGGCTCTCTCTGGCTGGCTCTCTCTGGCTGGCTGGCTGGCTGGCTCTCTCTGGCTGGCTCTCTCTGGCTGGCTGGCTGGCTGGCTGGCTCTGTCTGGCTCTCTCTGGCTGGCTCTCTCTGGCTGGCTGGCTGGCTCTCTCTGGCTGGCTGGCTGGCTCTCTCTGGCTGGCTGGCTCTCTGTCTGTCTGTCGCTCTCTGTCTGGCTGGCTCTCTGTCTGTCTGTCGCTCTCTGTCTGGCTGGCTCTCTGTCTGTCTCTCGCTCTCTGTCTTTCTGTCTCTCGCTCTGTGAGCTGGTTCTCCCCCTCGGTTAGCCAGACATAAGACCCACTCTCCATGCTGCGACTATTCAGATTGCCACATGTATCACTCCCTCCTGTCGCCCTACTGTTGATTCACATCCCTCCAAGCCCGCCCGCTCAAACCTTCCCAGCCAATTACAGACAGCCCTGCAGGCACCTGTGCTTTGCTGGCCCCAGGCCCACTGAGAAACATCTGCTGTCTACTTTTAAACAAGTTGTTGGAAAGGAGGTTATATAGAAAATGTAGGCAAAGATGGGCACGTGCCCAAAGAGCGCTAACAAGCGTGTGTGTGTGTCTTCCAGATGGATCCTGAATACAGAGTTAGTAAGTTCCTTACCCTGCTGAGAGAACAGGGAGCGTAAGTAGAACACTCTACTGTTCCGTCCCCTCACACCACCTTGTTCTTGTTTGGGTTTGTTGTTGGTTAACGGATTTAATGAAAGCATGTCTCCTTGCTCCCCACAGGTTGGGTTCTATACCCATCTAAGTCCACGGTGGAGCTGCATTGCCCAGCAGTTAGCTGTCTCTCCCAGTAAGTACTTGAACAAAGCGTAGAGCAGGGTTGGAATCAAACAAATATGCAGATTCTCCCTCTTTCTCTTCCTTCCTGTTCTTCTAACTCTCCCTCACGTTTACCCTCAGTGGCTGAGGAGCGGAAGCCTGGGTGCTGTCCATCCCCCAACACTCCCCGTGTCATCTCTGTACCTCGTGTTTCCATGGCAACGCCCAATGACCCAGCCTCTTCCTCATCAACACGACCTCTCTGTGTGTGTGTGTGAATTTAAGTGAGAATGAAGCACTTGTTCTGTGTACAATTTTGATTTCTGATTCAAATGGCACTCTATTCCCTATATAGTGCACTGCTTTTTGACCAGAGCTCTATAAGGTCCTGGTCAAAACAAGAGCACTGAATAGGGTGCCATTAGTGACGCATCCAAAGTGTTGTGATCTGTGCTGCTAGCACTCTGTGGGATTTTATGTATAAAAAGCAAAAATAAGGTGGTTGTATGTTTAACTCAGTAGGTATTAGATGAGGAAAGTGTTAGCACAAACGTGTATACGATGACCTATTGTGAGTTCGATATTACGCGCGTAGATCTCTAATCATTCCAGGAAATGATGGTTCCAAGCCTTTACCCTTTGCTCTGCTCACTTTTTGGTTTTTATTATGTTTTCATTTTTGACTCTCTTTGTTTTATGAATAATTGTCATGGATACTTAATCATGTTACAAAAAATATTGATTAGATAGTAACTGGAAAAACGGATCCATTTTCAGACCACGACCATTTTAGAAGGGAACCCCCCCCCCCCCCCCAACCACGCCTGGTATTCCTGTTGAAATAGTTTCTGTATCATGCTGTTCTCTATGAATGACCTTTGTTGTGCCTTTGCCTGCTGGTGGATGGCCGTGTTGTTTCTCTGTGGACGAGGCGAGGGAGTGATAAGTGGTGGTATACTAGGTTTAAAGCATATCGTTGTTACTCTCTGCAGTTACTGGTGGTCCTCTCAGTGTTTCTGCGGTGTTGTGAGCTGTCGTTCAGCCTGTGTAGCTAACAGAAATAACATCCTATGCCAGAAAGTGTCTGCCTTTATAGAACAGGAGAGATGTGGTTCTTTTTCAGGATGGCACTACCCTCTTTTGACTATGAACCCATGTGCCTTATCTCTACCTCCTAGTCCTGATACATCAGAGTCTCTGTACACTGTTCTGTATAAAGGCTATATGCCCGACATTATAGCTCGCTTCCCCCCCGTCCCCAATCCGTGTGCATGCCTAACACACTGCCATTTATATACAGAAGTACAGTATGCAGGTTTGTTTCAGATAAACACGATTCAAGTGTAAATGTATGGATATATCAACCAGGTGTATACATTATTTGCAGTGACCAGTGTGCTTTTTTTTCTCTAAATCTATTTGTAATGAAGTCTTGAATGCTGTAAAACTTATGACAAGTTGCAATTGTATTATCGCAATAAAATTGGACACATTAACATTTCGTACAGTACTTTTCTAAGTGTGTGTGTGTGTTATTGATTGATGCAGATGCACGTGTCATTTACCTATAGATTTTATCAGGGAGAAATGGACTTGATTGAGACAAATTGCAGACGTTTCACAGAGTTCTAGAGCAGATTGAGACATTATTTTGAGTTAGTGAGGATCGGACTATTTATTAAGCATGGATAACTGTCTATCACAGTTAGGAACACCATCGCAGCTTGCCATTTAAAAAATGAGTTCAAAAGTGTTATGTGCAATGTCTATATACATGATTTGGTAAGGAAATGTAGAGGAATCGATGCTTACAAACTGAAATGATTAGAAAAGTACCTCTGGCTAAGAAGCAAAAGCATGAGACAGTAATTTGTTCTTCAAATATATAATCTTAGTTCAGATATATACACGTTGTATAATAAATAATATTTATAAAAACATAACATTTTCAGATTATAAAATAAAAAGGGAATTATTAACTTTAAAACCTTTGTACAAAACTTTGGATATAGCGGGCAAGAAAGCAAGGAACGACAAAGTGCCCTGGTAGGGAGGGCTTTTTAGAGGGTGACGCAGTTGCTAAACTGCCATATGTCACAGAGAGGAGCCTATACTACCTGGGGTAAACTGTATTTGTTGTTAAATATAATGAATAGGAAGCACGAAGGACTGTCAGAACATGTTGTGTGGAAACCTCAGTTTATCCCACGTGCCTGCCATCCCTAACCCTTACACCCCTGTCACTGGCAGTCAGCACATCAGCTGTATCCCAATAGGCTTACATAACCTTCTTACCCTCGTCTCCTCCATTTGTCTCCCACAGACACGTCGTCTCTGAACAAGTTTCCAACATATTGCTTCTATTGTCAAGACGTTTCACATCACTGACAATTTAAGGGAAGGAGATGAGGAAAGGGGGCTATTGATGACTTGACACTTTCTGCTTTCTCCACTTGTCATCACCTTTCACTGGTGAGCAGGGTTTCGCTTAGAACAAGGACCTCACAGCACTAAGAGGAACCTAATGAAATGGACCGTCCGAGTGTTCGATACAATTATAATCTCATTGTCGTAGTATGACCCGCTATTAGTATCATTATTCATTAGCATTGGGCCTATTGCAAGTGCAAAATGACCTGGTGATCCATGAATTCAATGTTAATCCAATGAAGTACGACCTCTTAAACCTGAACCCTGTATCTGTTGTCGTGAACATTTTCTTCTCTATGACATATCGTTATAATGTCCTCAAAGACTGTAAAGGGAAATTCCAGAAAAGTGTATCTGATCTTGAGATCAACAAGAAGAATGCATTTGCTCTCATAAATAACAATTGCTAACGTTCCACCTCCTCCAGACAGTTTGTGTACAGCTGAATAGTGCATACATGTGCAGAAATGTCCATGAGTGGAAACAAGCATGTTTGGTTCGTGCACATGTCCCTTCCTGCATACCACCTCCAGTCCCGGCCCATTGCTAATATTTCAGAAATGTGGGGCTATGAAATCACGCTCTAGCACATCTTCCAGGCGTCTCAGATAGGTGACTGCTGCAGTACAGTACCAGTACAGGGGTTGAGAAAGTGGAGATTTCATCCGCTCAGTAGCTTAGTTTAGAAGGGCAGGGTCCAGTAAACAGCCCGCTCAGTAGTTAAAAGTGGTAGGTTCCTGGGCTGCTGCCGTGTGTTCAGTACGGTTTGGATTGACGAGTGACGTTGGGGAACTGCTTGCGTTCACAATAGTCCACCAGCCAGGTGATTGACTGGTGAAATCAGGTGTTAGTTAAAAAGGATGTCCATTCGAGAGCAATAAATTAAGAAGGGGTCATGGCCCAATGCTGCAGGAATGTGAACTGGTCAAACTGACTGAGCTTGTTCCAATGGAAATGGGCCGTCCCATATGGAGGTTGCAGGGCTTGGAAGAAGGATATGAGGGACATTTTTATCACAAGGGTCCAGAAGTATGGAGTTCCCGTACAGAAATGCCACTCCCCATTGGTGTCTGTCTGTACTTAAGTCTGTATGCATGCGATGACTGCAGTGTGTCTGCGATGGCCGCTGTGGTCCATCATTCTGTCCGAGCGAGCGCACAAGGCTCTCACTTGCACGTGTGCACGTCGTAGACGCGCACACACTCCTGGCAGCTGACGTAGCAGCACCAGTGGAAGATGCAGTGGCACTTCTCCTTGCGCTTCTCAGTCCGAGTGTTGTGGCCCCTGCCGCAGCAGAGCAGGTCGCAGCCCTCGATGCCGTGCGAGGACACATTGCAGGCGCGGTCGCGCGTGCCGAATGAGCCCGTCTCCGGGTTGGGCTCGCAGAAGTTGGGCGAGCCCTCGTAGTAGACCAGGTCGCGCTCCGTGGGGTGCTTGAAGAAGGCGTACTTGGCGCGCAGCGTCTCCACCCAGCCGCGCGACTCGCGGTGCTTCTCCACCACCATCTCCGAGGCGCTGTCGTACTTGTCCTTCAGGTAGTCGCCCAGCATGCGGAAGTCGGGCTGCGCCCACCAGCATGTTTTCACCTCGCAGCTGCCCGACAGGCCATGGCATTTGCAGCGCAGGTGCATGTGGTCCAGGATGGTCTGAGAGAAAAAGAGAGATGAATTCACCACAGTGTACAGTAAATGTGATTGGTAGCTTGTCAATATAACACATTCTGTCTGATGGTGATTTGTTTAGTCTGGGTTTCAGTTTGTTTAGTCTAGGGGCATGTTTGTTTTGTCTATCACCCATATTGTTTAGTCTTTCACCAGACAGCCCATTTTTGAACAAATATTCTTATCAATAACCTGAGTGACTACTGAGTACCGACCTGTGGGTTGAGAACAACATGCTACCTGGCTCGGTCTACAGCTGTGGTTCAGGCAGCTGTGAAACAGAGGCAGGCGTTTGTAGCGTGCAGCCGCTAATTCATTCTGAAGTCACTGCGTTTATGTGAGAAAAGCTCTCTTCATCTTTGTTTAGATTTGTTGTGCTTTAATTCCCCAACTATATTTAGCTGCAGAATTCCCCCAGCTGCGGCGGAAGGCAGGTGTGTGTGTGGCACCTTTGGGCGAGAGGGGAGTGGGGGCGGTGAGGGGTGGAAAGGTTCTTAGTTCTGACATCATGTCCTGGGCTTGTCAGGCCCCTGGCATCTCCCAGGGGACCCGAGGTAAACAACGGAGCGTGAGTGGGCCAGGTGGGGCGGCTGGGATCAGGGTTGAGAGAGAGAAAGGGGTCCTGACAAGGCTGCCTGCCGTTTTGCAGCTCCTGTGGTCTCCCTGCTCCTGTCTAGTCAGATCAAAGGATTGCCTTGTTGCCGTTGTGGTCTCTCCAATTGCCCCTCAGCATGTTGGTGAGGAGTAGCTCACCAGATATTGCACTGAGAAATGACAGCAGCGAGTGATGGTTTAAGTCCGAGCTGATTCCCTTCTCTTCCCCCTCACACTAACTCTGGTTATTTGTCTCTCAGGGAATTTCGGTTAGGAAAGGCAGGGCCATTTACAATTTTTTTTTACATCAGATAATTACCCAATCATTCAAGTTGAAGTGCTACTTTTCAGGCAGGAACTCGCAGAAATGTGGACTGAACTTAAGTCAAATACCAAAATCCTTCCTGTCATAGAATTAGTAATCTGGTACTGTAATGTTTACTGTGGATAATTCCATCCGATTGCCAAACAAGCAGATCTTTGTTAATTGTATCTTTGCTACTGTGCATTTTTTTTTTAAAAATCTTTCTTTAGTTACAGGCCTGGGTGTGTTCAGGGTGTGTCCTGTATCATTGTCTACTGATATATGTGTACGGAATATACTTAAGTTTATACACTGCATCCCGCTTGGCTGTGTAGTAAACTGTGGTACATATATGTATCTACATTACGTCCTTTGTGTTACCAACAGTTGTATACTTAACTGTATAGTGTGTACTACCAATATATCCATGCCAGCTGTGCAGTACAGTAAATCCTCAGTGTAGGTCTATTTACCGTGCGTCCTGCTTCGTTGTTGTGCCGATTCATAGCCGAGCGCGCGTCGGGGCGGTTCTCTCTGGCATCTGCAAACTCTCTGGACACCAGCACCCCGAACTCAGCGTCCTCGCTGCAGCCGCCCCACTTCCAGCCCTCCCCCGGGGGACCCTTGTGGTGGGAGTCACAGCCACACATGGTGGACGTGCCCTCGGCGCAGGACCGAGTCACAGCAAACGCCACCCCCGCTGATGCGACGGCGTGGACGAACGCCGACTCTCTGGTCGCTAGAGAGAAAAAGATAAGAGGATATTAAAGGAATCAATCTTTAGTGCCACATCTTCTGAACGCAGCACTTTTCACTGCTGCCAACTTCAATACGGCAGGGTCAATGAAAAGGATACTGCAAGAATTTAAAAAAAGATTCTGAGACATGTCCGTGAGAGGAGTTAAAACATTAGACTCTGATCACTACCTATGGTTTTTGAAACACGTCGTAGCGATATGGCTACAGTAGACAGTGTCCCCTGGCTGTGACATCAACCTATTGTGGCTGGTGTCAGTCGGGCCTAATGTTCAGTGAGATCTCGGTGACCTCCTGTCATCCCCGAGGTGTGCTGTTTTGCATCTGGATAGTGTTTCAGGAATGTTGTCCCCCCCCCCCCTCCCTCCGTCAGAGCCCACAGGGCCTCTGGGTAGAAACTGAGCAGGCCATCTGCTCTGCTCTGCTGCCGTGTTCGTGCTGAGAGATGGAGTTACGCCTCCTTTGAGCGCAACCGCTTATTATGTAACCAGACACCATTGTTTCGCAATCACAGCACACTTACTGTGGGCTCATCCATTTCTCTGCTGCACCACCTCAGACTGCACACACACACACAGGCAGGCAGGCAGGCAGGCACACACACACACAGGCAGGGACACACACCACACACAGGCAGGCACGCACACACACTCAGGCAGGGACACACACACACGCAGGCAGACACACACACACACACACACACACACACACACACACACACACACACACACACACACACACACACACACACACACACACACACACACACACACACACACACACACACACACACACACACACACACACACACACACACACAGGCAGGGACACACACACACGCAGGCAGGGACACACACACACGCAGGCAGGCACGCACACACACACACACACACACACACACACACACAGGCAGGGACGCACACACACACACACACACAAACCCGGAGGGTAAGGGGAGGGTCTACTCCCTGCAATGGATTCACTGTTAAATCTAGGGAGGCCCACCCCCCCTAAAACTGACTGTAGTTAGTAGTGTTCTCTACTACATACCTGCAGGGACGTTAGTTACTCTACAGTGCAAGCCGATCTACAAGTCTTTGTGGTGCTGATTTGCATTAAGCAGAGAGAATCATAATTTGTAAAAGGTGTAGTCTGGGTTGCCAGGGGACATTTCATGTGTTCATAAAGTGAATTAGCGTTCACAGCCTTTCATGAGGTTACACTTTTTTATTTGAGCATTTTAAGTTACACATCCTTTGTTTGAATGAAACCTTCATGTGAACGGCTGAATAGGGTCATAGGTTCATAATAGGGTGAGAGGTCATATGGCTGCTCTGATGGGAAATCCGGGGAAGTGGAAACGTATTAAAAGTCACTAGATTACCACTAAACATCACCTCTTATCTACATGAAAGCATGTCTCACACTATCTAATCAGTTAATACATCTTCTAAACGTATAGTCACTAAACCATGACTAAAGAAATTGTCTCAAGTGTCCACAATCTACATTTTTCCCCCCCAGTGTGCTTCATGCTAAGTGAACAGCTATAAAGCAACATTTTTGTGCTAAAACCTGTGAATGTTTGTTTGATTGGATCACATACACCTCTGGTTGGGAGGCGACCGGGAGTCCCAGCTACCCTGGCAAGCCCTGCTGGGCTCTCCACAACAGGGGCCTGTGAGCTGTGGGCCCCTGGAGCTCTGGTTGTCAGCCAAGGCTAGTGCTGCTCCTGCTACCTGCTGGGCCCATCAATCCGCCTTTGTTTCCCTTGTGTCACACTGTATTACCCACACAAAGGGCCCAGCGACTCGCGCCCCCACAACTCCGCTCTGCCCAGAGCTGGCATTCCCTTAACCCCCCCCCAACACCCTCCCTCTGCCACCACCCTGAAACACCATCCTCCAATACCACCACCACCTCCACTCCCCATTTCCCCCATAGTAGTTAAGGTGGTGGTGGACTGGTATAGCCACCCTGGTCTGGGGCCCCTTCCCTCCTCGCCAACCCCTTGCCCGTCACTCCGACTCAGGCTGCCCCCCTCCCTCGCCAGCACCCCCTGCCTTCCTTCCACTTCACCCCAACGTGCCGGCCCGGGGTAGGTTGGGAGATTCCCTTTCAGCCTGGTTTCATGACAGAGTCAAAAGGGCGTGTGAATGGAGCGTCCGTGGGAGCCGGGCTGTGTGAGGCGCGCACTGGTCTTCATGCACAGTAGGGGTTGAGCTGAGCCCCCCAGCCCTTTTATATTGCCTGTAATCTCATTTGGCCTCCCCTCTCCCTTTTTATTTATTTTATTGAGGAGAGCGAGGGAGGTTCACACTACCCATTCCTGCCCAGATCCCTTCCCCTCTGACACACAGGCTAATTCATTTCCAATCAGCAGCCTCACTCCACAACACAAAAACCCATCTTCATCATTAGGGATTTCAAGGCGTACTCCGAGCACCCCCGGGTTCTGTTTTTGTGCGTTCTGTGTTTTTGCATCAGATTGTTTAAAGCAACCAGTCAGTGTCAAGACCGTCGGTGCTTAGTATTTAGTGTGAAAAGCCTGATAGATGATCTCTCGTGTGTCAACTGTAACAACTGCGTATCAAATTGAATTGTGTGAGCTAATCTTGAGCGATTCACAACACCGACTAAACTTCTTTCACTGTCTAAAAACGTCAGCGAGGTTGGGAAACCCGGGAAGAAGACACACAAACTCAAAAGACGCGATGTTGAAGGTAGAGCGGTGGATGGACGTTGAATCATCTGTCCCTCCTTGTATCGGCGCTCATTTCTCACTGCAGTAAGGAAAGGTGTATAGATGGTACTGTTATTACCCTGTGAGTCATTTGTCAGCCGGAGCACAGGGGACAGGCAGTGCTCATCTCCAGAGTAGCGGGTTCTTCTATTCCTATGTCAGCTTGCTGTACTTTCCTCACACTTGTTCACACTTTTTCTCACGTTTTCTCACTTGCATGTCCTTTAATGTTTGTATCACCGCCATGAGAAAAAGTAGAACCCGGCAAACCCCCTAGAACCTGCAAACCTCCTAGAACCTGCAAACCCCTGCTGAGATCAGATTATCTCATTTTTTTACAGAGTAGTCCAATATCATTCTTCTTGTACATCATTTTTTTTTTTGTATGTTCTATATGATACTTGGCTGTCATTCATATATCCCCCTCAAAAATATAGAACCGATGTCCCTCATATAAATACCTCATTAGTAGTATTCGGCCATTGGGGAGAGGAGTATATTTGTATTCTTTAGACAAACAGTCCTGTTAGAGTAAGAAGCCTACCCTTGTCCAGCACAGGGCCGAAGATGGCTAGGTTGTCCTTGATGGTGGTACAGTTCCAACGCCGGCCCCTGAACTGGTGCTGGCACTCCTGGATGCCCAGCTTCACGCCCTCGGCCACGCTGGGCATGATCTCGATGTAGTTGCGACAGAAGCGCAGCTGCTTGGGCACCAGGCCAGGGATGGAGCCGCACAGAATGGGTTGGGAGCCCAGAGACGAGTACTGCTGCCCCAGGGCTAGGGACCTGCAACACACAGAGAGAGGGGGAGGGGGGGGGGGAGTATGTCACGTACCATCCCAGCCAGACATAGTATCACTACCTAGCGCCTACGCTACACAGTCTCCCACAGTCTCTCCATACAGCTTTCTAAGGAGAAGCTATCTATAGGATCTGCTGCCATTGAGTAAAATAGAGTGCCCTCTCTGAACTCACTGCCTCAATGAGAGGGAGGGTTATACAGTATATGCCAGGGGAGGCCCTCCACAGAGGCAGATTGTCCCAAAAAAGAGGATTGCCTCTCAATATACAAATGTAGCTTTTTTGTCCCAGTGGTTTAAAATATTCTGTGCTCATAGTTGGATTTGCAGCCGGTTTGTGTTGATTTTAGTTATTCTGTGGGGAATGGTTTGACTTGGTGAGTGTTATTGACTTTATGAGCCCCCCCCCAGCAACAGAAGCTAATAGCCCCTCTTCAGGGAAGGGATATGACCTATTCGTATTGACTTTTCAAAGTGCTCCCTCTTGTTAGCCTCCAGAGACCCTGATGATTCGAAAGATAACACACACACGAACCTGTCTGTTTGTTTCTCCTCTGGGGAAGGCCCCATGTACAATGATAAGACACAAACACACCAGTGGCTCATTTCTTTGTTATTCGTTTGTGGTTTACCTATTGATGATATGTGATCTGTGTCTGTGTGATTTAAGATTGACTGGGTGTTTGTGTGCAGTTCAGTGTGTGGTAATGGACATAAGGCATTCCTAAAACTCCCGGTGCCTCACTTTGGGCTGGCATATAAACTCAGCCAAAAAGAAACGTCCCTGTCTTTCAAAGATAATTCGTAAAATTCCAAATAACTTCACAGATCTTCATTGCAAAGGGTTTAAACAGTGTTCGCCATGCTTGTTCAATGAACCATCAACAATTAATGAACATGCACCTGTGGAACGGTCGTTAAGACACTAACAGCTTACAGACGGTAGGCAATTAAGGTCACAGTTATGAAAACTTAGGACACTAAAGAGGCCTTTCTACTAACTCTGGAAATCACCAAAAGAAAGATGCCCAGGGTCCCTGCTCATCTGCGTGAACATGCCTTAGGCATGCTGCAAGGAGGCATGAGGACTGTAGATGTGGCCAGGGCAATAAATTGCCATTTCTGTACTGTGAGACGCGTAAGACAGCGCTACAGGGAGACAGGACGGACAGCTGATCGTCCTTTCAGTGGCAGACCACGTGTAACAACACCTACACAGGATCGGTACATCCGAACATCACACCTGCGGGACAGGTACAGGATGGCAACAACAAATGCCCGAGTTACACTAGGAACGCACAATCCCTCCATCAGTGCTCAGATTGTCTGCAATAGGCTGAGAGAGGCTGGATTGAGGGCTTGTAGGCCTGTTGTAAGGCAGGTCCTCACCAGACATCACTGGCAACAACGTCACCTATGGGCACAAACCCTCTGTCGCTGGACCAGACAGGACTGGCAAAAAGTGCTCTTCACTGATGAGTCGCGGTTTTGTCTCACCAGGGGTGATGGTCAGATTCGTGTTTATTGTCGAAGGAATGAGCGTTACACCGAGGTCTGTACTCTGGAGCGGGATCGATTTTGAAGGTGGAGGGTCCGTCATGATCTGGGGCGGTGTGTCACAGCATCATCAGACTAAGCTTGTTGTCATTGCAGGCAATCTCAACGCTGTGCGTTACAGGGAAGACATCCTCCTCCCTCATGTGGTACCCTTCCTGCAGGCTCATCCTAACATGACCCTCCAGCATGACAATTACCACCAGCCATACTGCTCGTTCTTTGAGTGATTTCCTGAAAGACAGGAATGTCAGTGTTCTGCCAAGGCCAGCGAAGAGTCCGGATCTCAATCCCATTGAGCACGTCTGGGACCTGTTGGATTGGAGGGTGGGGGCTAGGGCTATTCCCCCCAGAAATGTCCGGGAACTTGCAGGTGCCTTGGTGGGGTAACATCTCACAGAAAGAACTGGCAAATCTGGTGTAGTCCGTGAGGAGGAGATGCACTGCAGTACTTAATTGGTATTAATTGGTATCACTTATGATCTTGATACTGATTCCCTGACAAGTCAATGTTTTTAATTGGCTGTTTTTGATTTTGTTATACTCTTGTGAATTCTATGTTTTTTACTAGATTACTTGTAGTTGTTCATGTTGTTTGTCTGTAATTTTTGTAATGACTTGGTGCTGCCTATCTTGGCCAGGACGCTCTTGAAAAATAGATTTGAATTCTCAATGAGCCCTTCCTGGTTAAATAAAGGTTTAATAATATTTTTTTAATGCAGCTGGTGGCCACGCCAGATACTGACTGTTGCTATTGATTTTGTACCCCCCCTTTGTTTTCGGCGACATATCGTTCCATTTCTGTTAGTCACATGTCTGTGAAACTTGTTCAGTTTATGTCTCAGTTGTTGAATCTTGTTATGTTCATACAAATATTTACACAAGTTATGTTTGCTGAAAATAAACACAGTTGACAGTGAGGACATTTCTTTTTCTGCTGAGTTTAGATGTGCCTAAACATGGATTAATCACCACAACGAGACAGCCCAGATCAGTCAGGGATGCCAGAAACCATTATAGTTTCATTGAAGTAATTAATTTTAATTGACAGATTTTTCTCCTAAGATAAGGGGGGGGGGTGATGTTTGCTATGTCCATGTTTTAACATGCTTACTATGATGACAAGCTCAAACAAAACTGCACGGCGTCTTCCAGAAGTTGTTATGTTTGCCATAAAGTAGTTATGGGATTTTGTAGTTTTATTGTTTATTTATTCAAAGTGTATGCAGCTTTCATAAACACACAAACATGCCCTTACCTACCTACAGATATAGGACCTGTTGAGGTTTTTCCTGCACACCAGGAAATTTGTGCAGAAAGTTCTTGTAGTCTAAGGCACTGCATCGCAGTGCGTCACTACAAACCCGGGTTCGATCCAGGGCTGTATCACAACTGGCCGTCATGGGGAGTCCCATAGGGAGGCGGACAATTGGCCCAGCGTTGTCCTGGTTAGGGGAGGGTTTGGCCGGGGGGGGCTTTACTTGGCTCATCGAGCGCTAGTGACTCCTTGTGGCGGGCCGGGTGCCTGCAGGCTGACCTCGGTCATCAGTTGAACAGTGTTTCCTCCGACACATTGGTCCAGCTGGCTTCCGAGTTAAGCGAGCTGGTGTTAAGAAGTGCGGTTTGGTGGGTCATGTTTCGGGAAGACGCATGACTCGACCTTCGCCTCCCAAGCCCGTTGGGGAGTTGCAGAGAAAATTGGGGAGAAAAGGTCAGAACAAATAAAAAAAATAATTCACATTTCCTGTTGCTGCAGGATTATTTTCCCGCTGTTGCAAACTGGCTCAAATTAAGATCCTACATCCACATCTGCATTGCTGTAGATTTTAAAGTGATGCTCCAGAGTTTCAGGCAGATATTTTAAAATTCCAATACAATATGTTACGAATTTGTAAGTGCTTAAGATCCCAAACTGCATCTTTACGTACTGTAAGATAATTCAGAGACAGAACATTCACGATCCTTATCTGTTTTATGACATTGCTAAACTGTACTGCTTTTTTTATCAGCATACATAGAAATTTTTGAGTTTGATACAGCTGGAACACAGCATTGGATATTATGTGTGTAGTTCCCTGGCCCATTTGAAGTACAACTGTGACTGTGTGTTTGAGTGTAAGATGAGAGCTAGCTAGTGTGTGTGTGTGTGTGTTTGTGTGTGAGAGAGAGATAAAGAGAAAGTGTACTGTCAGTGCTGTAAGACAGAGAATCCAGGGGCCCTAGACAGGGCCAGCGACACCACTCTACACGGCAGCAGGATCAGCGAGAGAGGCCTTGCCAATGTAACTGCAGACACTCTGACACTCTGCTGAGCCTGGGATGTCTGAGTGCCGCTGGAGGCCTTGAGACAGGGAGAGAGAAAGAGGTAGGCAGAGGGAGAGAGAAAGAGAGAGAGGGAGAGTATCATGGGGGAACAATCGCTGCTGATCAGATCTGAGTGCCACTCGGGATGACCTCAGGCCCCCCGCGGGGCGCAACCCTATCACGGCAGCCTCTGACTCTGACAGATTAGTGCGCCGCTGCACCCCAACCCACCCTGACACAAAAGCCATTGAAGTGAGGGGGGATCCCCCTCAGAAAAGTTCACAGCTCATGTGCGCTTTGTCCCCCCCCCCCACACACTTTTGTGTTTTGATCTCCTTTGGAGTGCAGGTGAGCATTGTTACAGCAGGCTCCCATGTATCACTGCTTGCCAATGGGGCTTACCCACTGAGACAGCAGGCTGAATGGCTTGGCTATTAATGCAGCTGAGCATGTGAGGCCATCAACAGCAATCAATGCCTGGTCTGCCACATGTGGTACTAACTAACTGCAATTTCTGGACTTAATAAAGTTGTGAGGCAAGACTGGTGACGATATCAAGGTCCATTATAGTAAGCAGTCCTATCTCAAAATACAAAAATATGCCAGCCAGGTAAAGCTACAGTAATTTTGCCTGCATTCACCCAGGTTTCAGACCGCTAATTAATTTCAATGCTTGGGGTTGTTCTTTTAAACCACACCTGAAATATGTGTTAGTATTCACAAATACCTATCCCAATGAGATCAACTGAAATAGTTCCCTAACATTTCATGTTCCCTTGCACAAAAACTGACTTCTGACTGATTTGCTGGTCATTTAGGAGTAATCGTTATTCATCTATCCATTTTTTTTCTGTTATCCATTAATTTAAGGTCGTATTTACTCGGGCGGCGAGCAAAAAACGTATGAACTCATCTGCCAATCCCAGAAATCCCACTGAATTAAAGTGTTGCTGACTTCACTCTGTCTGGAGTGACTGAGTGACTAAGTAGCGTAATTACACAGTCTGCTAGCTGTGCTACTGCCCATCAATCACCCAGTCTGCCATGGGGCGGACCTGAGTGGATGCCCTGGCCCTGCATGGAGTTGCCTGCAGTGTTGGAGCCGATCCCTGGCAAGGCAATAGCCAATCGGCTCACCTCCCCTCTCCCTGGTGTGTTTGCTGCAGTGGTGACGCACCAGTTTCGGAGGCAACGTGTGGATGTCTTGATGAAGTCAATTACTTAACCACACCTTGCTTGTGGACATAGCGTGTTTAGACTACATGCTGAGGCTCTGCGTGTCGATTTTATTTTGTTTATAAAGGATGCGCCTCACTTTGTCTGTGACGGTTTGAGATGAAAGTAAGGGGTGTCTTTGGCTAGGTGCTAATGAGAGTCTTAGACCTGAGGGGAAGTCTGTGGGTGCCAGGTGCATTGCGCGCACACAGAGCATTGTGCGTATATCACGAGGATGCTTCGCCTCGCTTATTGGAAGCCAGGAACTACGTGTCTGAACCGAGTGCGAGTGGGAGAGGAGCACGAGGCAGAATGCCGGGGGAATCCGCTGTAGGGGAGTAGACAGAGGAGCAGAAACTGTGGGGCTTGGCAGGTGCATGCCTAGGCAGGTCTATGACTGTGGGGCCTCCTCTGGCCTCGGGGGGTTTAGTGCTGCTGGTTGGGGGGTTTCTCAGTATCAAAACCAACCTGACGTGAGCACATGGGCTACTGTAAACCACAGACACAAAGAAGAGGAAACAAAGGGATTCCACCACACACTGCAGAACATTTGAAATTTGGACATATCTATGAAGGATATTTTCACAGGGGCAAAGCCTCTGGGAAGGTTGCGATTCTGCTCCATATGTCTTCTATGAAGGTTTGCTCCACCACTCCAGTTGCGGCTGAATAACCTTTGATTCAATCGCTATGTGTGGCTGGAATGTTTTGCAGCCATTTCTGTTGGAGGTCTACACCACAGGGGGTCAACATGTTGTACTTGTCTAAGAGCAGACAGATGAACTTTCTCTTTGTGACAGGTACTCCATGTCCAGAGGCACAGAAAACACTGCGCCCCTTCTGAACTAGCTAATGCATGACATCTGACCTCACTGCCGTGGGCTTGGTGGCCTCTAAGAGTGGGTTTGAAGTTTGTGACCAGCTAGAACTCCTATCCTATCGTCACTTTGACATCCCAATCATGCAGTCACCACCAGTCAAGGATAATCACGTAACATGTGTAGCCCTTCTCATCTCCAATAGTATGAGACCAATGTCAACTGTAACATGTGCCACATCATTCAGTGGTATTAGGCCTATAGGCTGACTTTGTATAGGGAGTAGGCATAATCCTGACAAAGATGTCATTATGATAATGCTATTATATACCATGTCAATACCTTTATTCTCTCAATATGCCCATTCTCTTTCATTTAAAGTTAAATAGGCAGGCCATCTAAATTCACCAATATTGCTAGTTTGTCACCCATCCACCCCTACTACCACACTACGTCCATCCAATACAAGAACAGGACACTGATAGGCGGGCCGACTATGTCATTTGGTGTTTTAAATGGCTTCAGTCGTTATATTAGTAGCCTAGACACATTTCAACTAAGCCTATTTAGGATTTCCAAGAAAGCTTTTAGGTTTTTGTTAATAACGTCATAGCTCAACTCACTGTTTTGTTGGAGCCCTCCCCATGAGGAACACTTCAGATACTAGACTTTTTCACTCTGTAGGCAATGTCAATCAACGAGTTAACATAATGGTCATCGACATGGCGCCACATTTAGGTTAGGATGAATGTGACAGGTTAGGATGAACCTGACAGGTTAGGATGAATGTGACAGGTTAGGATGAATGTGACAGGTTAGGATGAATGTGACAGGTTAGGATGAATGTGACAGGTTAGGATGAATGTGACAGGTTAGGATGAATGTGACAGGTTAGGATGAACCTGACAGGTTAGGATGAACCTGACAGGTTAGGATGAATGTGACAGGTTAGGATGAATGTGACAGGTTAGGATGAACCTGACAGGTTAGGATGAACGTGACAGGTTAGGATGAACGTGACAGGTTAGGATGAACCTGACAGGTTATGATGAATGTGACAGGTTAGGATGAATGTGACAGGTTAGGATGAATGTGACAGGTTAGGATGAATGTGACAGGTTAGGATGAATGTGACAGGTTAGGATGAATGTGACAGGTTAGGATGAACCTGACAGGTTAGGATGAACCTGACAGGTTAGGATGAATGTGACAGGTTAGGATGAATGTGACAGGTTAGGATGAACCTGACAGGTTAGGATGAACCTGACAGGTTAGGATGAATGTGACAGGTTAGGATGAATGTGACAGGTTAGGATGAACCTGACAGGTTAGGATGAACGTGACAGGTTAGGATGAACGTGACAGGTTAGGATGAACCTGACAGGTTATGATGAATGTGACAGGTTAGGATGAATGTGACAGGTTATGATGAACGTGACAGGTTAGGATGAACGTGACAGGTTAGGATGAACCTGACAGGTTATGATGAATGTGACATGTTAGGATGAATGTGACAGGTTAGGATGAACCTGACAGGTTATGATGAACGTGACAGGTTAGGATGAATGTGACAGGTTAGGATGAACGTGACAGGTTATGATGAATGTGACAGGTTAGGATGAATGTGACAGGTTAGGATGAACGTGACAGGTTATGATGAATGTGACAGGTTAGGATGAATGTGACAGGTTATGATGAATGTGACATGTTAGGATGAATGTGACAGGTTAGGATGAACCTGACAGGTTATGATGAACGTGACAGGTTAGGATGAATGTGACAGGTTAGGATGAACCTGACAGGTTATGATGAATGTGACAGGTTAGGATGAATGTGACAGGTTAGGATGAATGTGACAGGTTAGGATGAATGTGACAGGTTAGGATGAACGTGACAGGTTAGGATGAACGTGACAGGTTAGGATGAACGTGACAGGTTAGGATGAATGTGACAGGTTAGGATGAATGTGACAGGTTAGGATGAATGTGACAGGTTAGGATGAACCTGACAGGTTAGGATGAACCTGACAGGTTAGGATGAATGTGACAGGTTAGGATGAATGTGACAGGTTAGGATGAACCTGACAGGTTAGGATGAACCTGACAGGTTAGGATGAATGTGACAGGTTAGGATGAATGTGACAGGTTAGGATGAACCTGACAGGTTAGGATGAACGTGACAGGTTAGGATGAACGTGACAGGTTAGGATGAACCTGACAGGTTATGATGAATGTGACAGGTTAGGATGAATGTGACAGGTTATGATGAACGTGACAGGTTAGGATGAACGTGACAGGTTAGGATGAACCTGACAGGTTATGATGAATGTGACATGTTAGGATGAATGTGACAGGTTAGGATGAACCTGACAGGTTATGATGAACGTGACAGGTTAGGATGAATGTGACAGGTTAGGATGAACGTGACAGGTTATGATGAATGTGACAGGTTAGGATGAATGTGACAGGTTAGGATGAACGTGACAGGTTATGATGAATGTGACAGGTTAGGATGAATGTGACAGGTTAAGATGAATGTGACATGTTAGGATGAATGTGACAGGTTAGGATGAACCTGACAGGTTATGATGAACGTGACAGGTTAGGATGAATGTGACAGGTTAGGATGAACCTGACAGGTTATGATGAATGTGACAGGTTAGGATGAATGTGACAGGTTAGGATGAATGTGACAGGTTAGGATGAATGTGACAGGTTAGGATGAACGTGACAGGTTAGGATGAACGTGACAGGTTAGGATGAACGTGACAGGTTAGGATGAATGTGACAGGTTAGGATGAATGTGACAGGTTAGGATGAATGTGACAGGTTAGGATGAACCTGACAGGTTATGATGAATGTGACAGGTTAGGATGAATGTGACAGGTTAGGATGAATGTGACAGGTTATGATGAATGTGACATGTTAGGATGAATGTGACAGGTTAGGATGAATGTGACAGGTTAGGATGAATGTGACAGGTTAGGATGAACCTGACAGGTTAGGATGAACCTGACAGGTTAGGATCATTCGATTAAGGCTAGGAAAAGGGTTAGCTCAAATGCAAAAATGATCCCCGACGCAAATCGAAAATATCTAGCTTACAACCAGGCCTTCCCTGAGAACAGTCTTGGTTTCCACTAATGGCAATGGATTCTGCTTAATTTAGGCAGCATTTGTAAGCTAGCGGTTTACCAAACCGATATAGTATTAAATAGAACCGCCACTAGCCTATGTGATATTAGAAAAACAAACCAAGAGCAAACCGACACATGCTATCCAGACAGGACAGTACCGTACCCGAACCCTTATCTAACCGTAACCATTTTAAATGTCAACTTCAAATGGGTAGAGAAGTCCCATGGATCCAGGATAGTACCTACCCTACCAAACCGGACTGATGGACTGCACGCTATAATAGGGAAACTGAGGCTGAGGCAGGAGCATGCTGTCCATTTCCTCCCGTGCTTTTATTACGGCTTGTAACCTTTCCCCTCACATTTGGCCAACAAGAAAACACACCACAAACACAAATTGTAACCTTTCACCTTGCAAAGTTATCATGTAAGCATGCAAGCAAGCAGTGTTACAGTGTTGGTGTCGATTCAGTCTTCAATTATTAGATCGACAAGGAATTTAAGCTCTCTGGCAAGGATAGGCCATTTGGCTCGAGGCTCTGCTAGGGGTTTTAAAATGTTTCTTACCCAGGGACCCCTGCCCAGGTAAACCTGAGACCAGGGACCCCGATCATATGTTCGCAACAACAAAAAAGTCACATCTTATCATCAGGCGAATGATACTAGTAAGAAGGCATAGAAGTCATCTGCATTGGTAGACAGTTTAATTATTTTAACTTCACAGTTCATTGGACGAGGAAATGTCAACTCTAAACACAGTCTATTAAGCTAGAAAGGTATCACGGAGGCATAGAGAGCATGTTTCTGTTGTAGCACTTTGGCATGGAGCTAAGAGATCGTTTAGAAGTTCTAATTTCCTGCAATTCTACACACTTTGGCATGGAGCTAAGAGATCGTTTTGAAGTTTTAATTTCATGCAATTCTACACACTTTGGCATGGAGCTAAGAGATCGTTTTGAAGTTCTAATTTCCTGCAATTCTACACACTTTGGCATGGAGCTAAGAGATCGTTTTGAAGTTCTAATTTCCTGCAATTCTACACACTTTGGCATGGAGCTAAGAGATCGTTTTGAAGTTCTAATTCCCTGCAATTCTATGCATTTTGCTTTTGCTTAATGCTGTGTTCCTCTGCTCAAACGTTATAACAAACTCAATGGCCATGTACCATGAATATCTGTTTCTTTTGTATTTAGTACTCTTCCTGACTTTCTATCTTTTATTTGATTGTTAGTAATTAAAGATGGTTATTCAAAAATATTTATAGTTCAGCATCTTTTCTGCATGCGTTCTATCTGGTTTTGGTTACTTAAATTGACACTGAAACTGTTTTTCCATCCTGAAAATGATCACAAGAATTATCTATACAGAAAAACCAATGACTGTCATGACCTCCATATTAAATTAATAGTTCGAGATTTTGGCAATGAAGCCCTTTATCCACTTCTCCAGTGTCGGATGAACAAGAACAGCTGGCATGCTAACTGTTCCTGTAGACTTCCAGTCTTTGCGCTAACACTGGTTTGCATTGCCGTGTGAAAATAGCTCTAACTTCCTTCATACCGGACGCAGAGACATACAAATGGTATCCATGATGGTATTCTGTTGCAGCTAGTGATAGTCTTAAAATAATAATTTTCCACATAAAAAATCCCCACAAAACGTTTTTTTTAAATAAACAAATACGGACCCTGTGCAGTACCTCCAGACCCCTGTTTGAAAAGCCCTGGGCTAGGCTACTCACACTCATGATGCTACACACATGCAACAATAAAGACTTTTAATGAAGAGCAGAAACTGTAGGCCCTACAAAACTGACAACCTCACCTTAGCTTGAGTAAGGTGCAGGCAGCAAACAATATTGTCAGGAGGGGTAGCCTATTACTGTCTTCTGAGATGACTGTGAGTATATTTAAAGTTGACATTTTTGTCGCAATCTTGCATGTCCAATGTGTTATGGAAAATGCTATGTTTTCCTAGGAGGAGAGACAGAGCAAGAAAGAGGGAGAGGAATTAGAGAGAACCAGCCTGTCACAATCCATCCTCAGGCACTGTTCATAGCTCCATGGAAAGTAGGGTGCGTGTGCGTGCCCATGTGTGTGCGTGCGTGCGCGTGTGGACGAGAGAAGCAGGAGGGCGGGGGGGTTTGCTCTGTTGCTACTTGTACTCAAAAGTCTCACTATCGTGCCATGCATTTAGGTGCTCACATGGCAAGATACCCTGTCTTAGTTATTGTACAGTTTTTCTCTGCTTAGAAAAGTAGGGGAGAGTGGGTTCGGTTAAGGGTTAGTTGAGCCACCCCTTGTTTCTAGGAAACAATACACAAAATGAATCAGGTGACCAAATATTTAAGAAGAGCCTGTTAGGAACTAACAACATGGGAAAAGTGGTTATATAAGCTGGGTCCAAAAAAACGTATTTTCACAAAGTCAAATAAATGTATTGTGTTATACTATTCATGATGCTTGTATCTAAATCAAGGTAGATAGTTGTAAGATTGTTTTATTCATCAGTTGGGGTCTCTGTACACTACAATATGAGATCCTTAGCCTAGCATGAAAGTGCATCCTTGTATCTGTGTGGGGTAATATAGTCAAAATGTTTGCTTTGGGGTTAGTTGAGCCAATGGCCACCATACTCCATATACAAAGTGGGGCAAAAAAGTATTTAGTCAGCCACCAATTGTGCAAGTTCTCCCACTTAAAACGATGAGAGAGGCCTGTAATTTTCATCATAGGTACACTTCAACTATGACAGACAAAATGTCCAGAAAATCACATTGTAGGATTTATTTATTTATTTTTTGCAAATTATGGTGGAAAATAAGTATTTGGTCACCTACAAACAAGCAAGATTTCTGGCTCTCACAGACCTGTAACTTCTTCTTTTAAGAGGCTCCTCTGTCCTCCACTCGTTACCTGTATTAATGGCACCTGTTTGAACTTGTTATCAGTATAAAAGACACCTGTCCACAACCTCAAACAGTCACACTCCAAACTCCACTATGGCCAAGACCAAAGAGCTGTCAAAGGACACCAGAAACAAAATTGTAGACATGCACCAGGCTGGGAAGACTGAATCTGCAATAGGTAAGCAGCTTGGTTTGAAGAAATAAACTGTGGGAGCAATTATTAGGAAATGGAAGACATACAAGACAACTGATGATCTCCCTCGATCTGGGGCTCCATGCAAGATCTCACCCCGTGAGGTCAAAATGATCACAAGAACGGTGAGCAAAAATCCCAGAACCACACGGAGGGACCTAGTGAATGACCTGCAGAGAGCTGGGACCAAAGTAACAAAGTCTACCATCAGTAACACACTACGCCACCAGGGACTCAAATCCTGCAGTGCCAGACGTGTCCCCCTGCTTAAGCCAGTACATGTCCAGGCCCGTCTGAAGTTTGCTAGAGAGCATTTGGATGATCCAGAAGAAGATTGGGAGAATGTCATATGGTCAGATGAAACCAAAATATAACTTTTTGGTAAAAAACTCAACTCGTCGTGTTTGGAGGACAAAGAATTCTGAGTTGCATCCAAAGAACACCATACCTACTGTGAAGCATGGGGGTGGAAACATCATGCTTTGGGGCTGTTTTTCTGCAAAGGGACCAGGACGACTGATCCGTGTAAAGGAAAGAATGAATGGGGCCATGTATCGTGAGATTTTGAGTGAAAACCTCTTTCCATCAGCAAAGGCATTGAAAATTAAGCGTGGTTGGGTCTTTCAGCATGACAATGTTCCCAAACACACCGCCCGGGCAACGAAGGAGTGGCTTCGTAAGAAGCATTTCAAGGTCCTGGAGTGGCCTAGCCAGTCTCCAGATCTCAATCCCATAGAAAATCTTTGGAGGGAGTTGAAAGTCCGTGTTGTCCAGCAACAGCCCCAAATCATCACTGCTCTAGAGGAGATCTGCATGGAGGAATGGGCCAAAATACCAGAAACAGTGTGTGAAAACCTTGTGAAGACTTACAGAAAACGTTTGACCTCTGTCATTGCCAACAAAGGGTATATAACAAAATATTGAGATAAACTTTTATTGATAAACTGAATAATTTTACACGCCCAATTTTTCAGTTTTTGATTTGTTAAAAAAGTTTGAAATATCCAATAAATGTCGTTCCACTTCATGATTGTGTCCCACTTGTTGTTAATTCTTCACAAACAAATACAGTTTTATATCTTTATGTTTGAAGCCTGAAATGTGGCAAAAGGTCGTAAAGTTCAAGGGGGCCGAATACTTTCACAAGGCACTGTATATCCATTGATGTAGTGATGCTGAATCTAAAAAAAAATAAACTCTCCCCTAAGTCCAAAATATTTTTATTTGTTATAATGTTTATGGTCTTTTTTTGATTAAAAATAAAAATATAGGACAAAACACACATCACGATAAGAGAGACACCACAACACTACATAAAGAGAGACCTAAGACAACAACCTAGCATGGCAGCAACACATGACAACACAGCATGGTAGCAACACAACATGACAACAACATGGTAGCAACACAACATGGCAGCAGCACAACATGGTAGCAGCACAAAGCATGGTACAAACATTATTGGGCACAGACAACAACACAAAGGGTAAGAAGGTAGAGACAACAATACACTACGCGAAGCAGCCACAACTGTCAGTAAGAGTGTCCATGATTGAGTCTTTGAATGAAGAGATGGAGATAAAACAGTCTAGTTCGAGTGTTTGTTGCAGCTCGTTCCAGTCGCTAGCTACAGCAAACTGAAAAGAGGAGCGACCCAAGGACGTGTGTGCTTTGGGGACCTTTAACAGAATGTGACTGGCAGAATGGGCAGTGTATGTAGAGGATGAGGGCTGCAGTAGGTATCTCAGCTAGGAGGGAGTGAGGCCTAAGAGGGTTTTATAAATAAGCAACGGTTATACAGAGAAGCAACGGGTATACAGAGATGACCAGTTTACTGAGGAGTATAGAGTGCAGTGATGTGTCCTATAAGGAGTATTATGAACAAAAGAGTGATATTCTTTTTATTTGTCAAGCAGCCAAGCATAGATGATCATGTCACCAGAATAAGACACAATATATTTATTGGAAAAGAGCATCAAGGTCATTACTTTGCACTTTCACCAACCTGTGAAGTTCATCATAACTTACACTACATGGCCAAAAGTATATGGACACCTGCTTGTCGAACATCTCATTCCAAAATCATGGGCATATGATTATGGAGTTGGTCCCCCCTTTGCTGCTATAACAGCCTTCACTCTTCTGGGAAGGCTTTCCACGATATGTTGGAACATTGTTGCGGAGACTTGCTTCCATTCAGCCACAAACGAGCATTAAGTGAGGTCGGGCACTGATGTTGGTTGATTCGGCCCGGCTCGCAGTCGGTGGTCAAATTCACCCCAAAGGTGTTTGATGGGGTTGAGCTCTGTGCAGGACAGTCAAGTTCTTCCACACCGATCTGGACAACCATTTCTGTGCACGGGGGCCTTGTCATGCTGAAACAGGAAAGGACTTTTCCCAAACTTTTGCCACAGAGTTGGAAGCACAGAATCGTCTAGAATGTCATTGCATGCTGTAGCGTTAAGATTTCCCTTCACTGGAACTAAGGGGCATAGCCAGAACCATTATTCCTCTTTCATCAAACTTTACAGGTGGCACTGTGCATTGGGGCAGGTAGCGTTCTCCTGGTTCGTCCGTTGGACTGCCAGATGGTGAAGCTTGATTCATCACTCCAGAGAACGAGTTTCCACTGCTTCCGAGTCCAATAGCGGCAAGTTTTACACCACTCCAGCCGACACTTGGCATTGTGCATGGTGATCTTAGGCTTGTGTGTGGCTGCTCAGTCATGGAAACCCATTTCATGCTTGTCGAACAGGTCTTGTCGTGCTGACGTTGCTTCCAGAGGCAGTTTGTAACTCGGTAGTGATTGTTGCAACCGAGGACAGACGATTGTTACGAGCTATGCGCTCCAGCACTGGGAGGTCCCGTTCTGTGAGCTTCTGTAGCCTACCTCTTCGTGGCTGAGCCATTGTTGCTCCTAGACGTTTCCATTTCACAATAATAGCACTCACAGTTGACCTGGGCAGCTCTAGCAGGGCCGAAATTTGACGAAGCGACTTGTTGGAAAGGTGACATCCTATGAAGGTGCCACGTTGAAAGTCACTGAGCTCTTCTACTGCCAATGTTTGTCTATGGAAATTGCATGGCCGTGTGATTTTATACACCTGTCAGTAAGGCTGAAATAGCCGAAGCCATTCAATTGAAGGCGTGTCTACATACTTCTGTAGTTTAGCGTATTTAATCTGTAGTCTAATAAACTGCATGCTCTCCCGACAAGTCATAGTGTGAGGACCACACAACATGTCATCAGGTGACTCCAAGTTCATTTAGATATGATGGTTTGCACATAACTAATTGCACATAAAAGGGTTTTTCTATCAACATTTCTTGCATGAATCATTTCACCAACACAAAAAGATCCCACCATGTGTAACGCATTTTGTTTTGTCGACAGTTGGAAAGTTTACCGACACATTTTGCGACAGCTTCCCCTGCTAACTCTCTGAACTGAAAATAAGTATTTGGACACTGAAGTTGTAGCCTACTGTAGTAACTCAAATATGGATACTGACTATAGGCCTATATCTATCACATGTAGCCTAATATAATAGTATAGGAGTGGAGAATTACTCTTTCTTTCATTCATTTCTTTCAGCATCTTATGAGAATGCAAATGCACGGTTAGGGACTATGCAAACATGCTGCCTTTGTCAGCAACATAAAAGCTGGTGTTTCCCAAACTTGGTCCTGGGGCCCCTCCTGGGTGCACATTTAGTTTTTTGTTCTATTGTTCCTATTGTTCCATGGAAGGTCAGATCCACCCCGCTGGCGCGTCTGGGAACACACCTTCCATGTTGTTTGTGTCATGTTTTGTCATTTATTATCTTGTCTTGTCCCTGTGCTTCCCATTCTATTCGTTTCCCTCTGCTGGTCTTATTAGGTTCTTTCCCTCTTTCTATCCCTCTCTCTCCCCCTCCCTCTCTCACTCTCTCGCTCTCTCTTCTCTCTATCGTTCCGTTCCTGCTCCCAGCTGTTCCTATTCCCCTAATCAATCATTTAGTCTTCCCACACCTGTTCCCGATCCTTTCCCCTGATTAGAGTCCCTATTTCTTCCTTTGTGTTCCGTTCCTGTCCTGTCGGTTCCTTGTCTAGAATTCACCGTGCTGTGTTTGTGTATCGCCCTGTCGTGTCGTGTTTTCCTCAGATGCTGCGTGGTGAGCAGGTGTCTGAGTCTGTCTGGTTCAAGTGCCTTCCCGAGGCAACCTGCTGTTCACCTGCTGTTCAAGATCGAGTCTACAGTTTGTCCTCGTCATTTCGAGTGAAAGTTGTGTTTTTTGTTTGTATTTACTTTACTGGATTAAAGACTCTGTTTTCGCCAAGTCGCTTTTGGGTCCTCTTTCACCTGCATGACAGAAGGAACCGACCAAGGAATGGACCCAGCGACTTCAGACGCTCGTTACACTGCCGTCAAGATCCAAGGAGCCATGCTCGGCAGACACGAGCAGGAATTGTCTGCTGCTCGCCATGCCGTGGAGAACCTGGCCGCTCAGGTTTCCGACCTCTCTGGACAGTTCCAGAGTCTACGTCTCGTGCCACCTGTTACTTCCTGGCCTGTCGAGCCTCCAGAACCTAGGGTTAATAACCCACCTTGCTACTCCGGGCAGCCCACTGAGTGCCGCTCCTTTCTCACGCAGTGTGAGATTGTGTTCTCTCTCCAACCCAACACATACTCTAGAGAGAGAGCTCGGGTTGCTTACGTCATTTCACTCCTTACTGGCCGGGCTCGAGAATGGGGCACAGCTATCTGGGAGGCAAGGGCTGATTGCTCTAACAAGTTCCAGAACTTTAAAGAGGAGATGATTCAGGTTTTTGACCGTTCAGTTTTTGGTAGGGAGGCTTCTAGGGCCCTGGCTTCCTTATGCCAAGGTGAACGGTCCATAACGGATTATTCTATTGAGTTTCGCACTCTTGCTGCCTCTAGTGAGTGGAACGAGCCGGCGCTCACCGCTCGTTTTCTGGAGGGACTCCACGCAGTGGTTAAGGATGAGATTCTCTCCCGGGAGGTTCCTTCAGATGTGGACTCTTTGATTGCTCTCGCCATCCGCATAGAACGACGGGTAGATCTTCGTCACCGGGCTCGTGGAAGAGAGCTCGCTCGCATCAACGGTGGTCCTGTGTAGCTCAGTTGGTAGAGCATGGCGCTTGTAACGCCAGGGTAGTGGGTTCGATCCCTGGGACCACCCATACGTAGAATGTATGCACACATGACTGTAAGTCGCTTTGGATAAAAGCGTCTGCTAAATGGCATATATTATTATTATTAACGGTGTTTCCCTGCTCCGCATCGCAACCATCTCCCTCCTCTGGCTCAGAGTCTGAGCCCATGCAGCTGGGAGGGATTCGCATCTCGACTAAGGAGAGGGAACGGAGGATCACCAACCGCCTGTGCCTCTATTGCGGAGTTGCTGGACATTTTGTTAATTCATGTCCAGTAAAAGCCAGAGCTCATCTGTAAGCGGAGGGCTACAGGTGAGCGCAACTACTCAAGTCTCTCCATCAAGATCCTGTACTACTTTGTCGGTCCATCTACGCTGGACCGGTTCGGGTGCTACATGTAGTGCCTTGATAGACTCTGGGGCAGAGGGTTGTTTCATGGACGAAGCATGGGTTCGGAAACATGACATTCCTTTCAGAGAGTTAGAGAAGCCTACGCCCATGTTCGCCTTAGATGGTAGTCATCTTCCCAGTATCAGATTTGAGACACTACCTTTAACCCTCACAGTATCTGGTAACCACAGTGAGACTATTTCTTTTTTGATTTTTCGTTCACCGTTTACACCTGTTGTTTTGGGTCATCCCTGGCTAGTATGTCATAATCCTTCTATTAATTGGTCTAGTAATTCTATCCTATCCTGGAACGTTTCTTGTCATGTGAAGTGTTTAATGTCTGCCATCCCTCCCGTTTCTTCTGTCCCTACTTCTCAGGAGGAACCTGGCGATTTGACAGGAGTGCCGGAGGAATATCATGATCTGCGCACGGTCTTCAGTCGGTCCCGAGCCAACTCCCTTCCTCCTCACCGGTCGTATGATTGTAGTATTGATCTCCTTCCGGGGACCACTCCTCCTCGGGGTAGACTATACTCTCTGTCGGCTCCCGAACGTAAGGCTCTCGAGGATTATTTGTCTGTGTCTCTTGACGCCGGTACCATAGTGCCTTCTTCCTCTCCGGCCGGGGCGGGGTTCTTTTTGTTAAGAAGAAGGACGGTACTCTGCGCCCCTGCGTGGATTATCGAGGGCTGAATGACATAACGGTTAAGAATCGTTATCCGCTTCCCCTTATGTCATCAGCCTTCGAGATTCTGCAGGGAGCCAGGTGCTTTACTAAGTTGGACCTTCGTAACGCTTACCATCTCGTGCGCATCAGAGAGGGGGACGAGTGGAAAACGGCGTTTAACACTCCGTTAGGGCATTTTGAGTACCGGGTTCTGCCGTTTGGTCTCGCCAATGCGCCAGCTGTTTTTCAGGCATTAGTTAATGATGTTCTGAGAGACATGCTGAACATCTTTGTTTTTGTCTATCTTGACGATATCCTGATTTTTTCTCCGTCACTCGAGATTCATGTTCAGCACGTTCGACGTGTTCTACAGCGCCTTTTAGAGAATTGTCTCTACGTAAAGTCTGAGAAGTGCTCTTTTCATGTCTCCTCCGTTACTTTTCTCGGTTCCGTTATTTCCGCTGAAGGCATTCAGATGGATTCCGCTAAGGTCCAAGCTGTCAGTGATTGGCCCGTTCCAAGGTCACGTGTCGAGTTGCAGCGCTTTTAGGTTTCGCTAATTTCTATCGGCGTTTCATTCGTAATTTCGGTCAAGTTGCTGCCCCTCTCACAGCTCTTACTTCTGTCAAGACGTGTTTTAAGTGGTCCGGTTCCGCCCAGGGAGCTTTTGATCTTCTAAAAGAACGTTTTACGTCCGCTCCTATCCTCGTTACTCCTGACGTCACTAGACAATTCATTGTCGAGGTTGACGCTTCAGAGGTAGGCGTGGGAGCCATTCTATCCCAGCGCTTCCAGTCTGACGATAAGGTTCATCCTTGCGCTTATTTTTCTCATCGCCTGTCGCCATCTGAGCGCAACTATGATGTGGGTAACCGTGAACTGCTCGCCATCCGCTTAGCCCTAGGCGAATGGCGACAGTGGTTGGAGGGGGCGACCGTTCCTTTTGTCGTTTGGACAGACCATAAGAACCTTAAGTACATCCGTTCTGCCAAACGACTTAATGCCCGTCAAGCTCGTTGGGCGTTGTTTTTCGCTCGTTTCGAGTTTGTGATTTCTTACCATCCGGGTAGCAAGAACACCAAGCCTGATGCCTTATCCCGTCTGTTTAGTTCTTCTGTGGCTTCTACTGATCCCGAGGGATTCTTCCTTATGGGCGTGTTGTCGGGTTAACAGTCTGGGGAATTGAAAGACAGGTTAAGCAAGCACTCACGCACACTGCGTCGCCGCGCGCTTGTCCTAGTAACCTCCTTTTCGTTCCTGTTTCCACTCGTCTGGCTGTTCTTCAGTGGGCTCACTCTGCCAAGTTAGCTGGTCATCCCGGTGTTCGAGGCACTCTTGCGTCTATTCGCCAGCGCTTTTGGTGGCCGACTCAGGAGCGTGACACGCGCCGTTTCGTGGCTGCTTGTTCGGACTGCGCGCAGACTAAGTCGGGTAACTCTCCTCCTGCCGGTCGTCTCAGACCGCTCCCCATTCCTTCTCGACCATGGTCTCACATCGCCCTAGACTTCATTACCGGTCTGCCTTTGTCTGCGGGGAAGACTGTGATTCTTACGGTTGTCGATAGGTTCTCTAAGGCGGCACATTTCATTCCCTCGCTAAACTTCCTTCCGCTAAGGAGACGGCACAAATCATTATCGAGAATGTATTCAGAATTCATGGCCTCCCGTTAGACGCCGTTTCAGACAGAGGCCCGCAATTCACGTCACAGTTTTGGAGGGAGTTCTGTCGTTTGATTGGTGCGTCCGTCAGTCTCTCTTCCGGGTTTCATCCCCAGTCTAACGGTCAAGCAGAGAGGGCCAATCAGACGATTGGTCGCATACTACGCAGCCTTTCTTTCAGAAACCCTGCGTCTTGGGCAGAACAGCTCCCCTGGGCAGAATACGCTCACAATTCGCTTCCTTCGTCTGCTACCGGGTTATCTCCGTTTCAGAGTAGTCTGGGTTACCAGCCTCCTCTGTTCTCATCCCAGCTTGCCGAGTCCAGCGTTCCCTCCGCTCAAGCGTTTGTCCAACGTTGTGAGCGCACCTGGAGGAGGGTGAGGTCTGCACTTTGCCGTTACAGGGCACAGACTGTGAGAGCCGCCAATAAACGCAGGATTAAGAGTCCAAGGTATTGTTGCGGCCAGAGAGTGTGGCTTTCCACTCGCAACCTTCCTCTTACGACAGCTTCTCGTAAGTTGACTCCGCGGTTCATTGGTCCGTTCCGTGTCTCCCAGGTCGTCAATCCTGTCGCTGTGCGACTGCTTCTTCCGCGACATCTTCGTCGCGTCCATCCTGTCTTCCATGTCTCCTGTGTCAAGCCCTTTCTTCGCACCCCGTTCGTCTTCCCTCCCCCTCCCGTCCTTGTCGAGAGCGCACCTATTTACAAGGTACATAAGATCATGGACATGCGTTCTCGGGGACGGGGTCACCAATACTTAGTGGATTGGGAGGGTTACGGTCCTGAGGAGAGGAGTTGGGTTCCGTCTCGGGACGTGCTGGACCGTTCACTCATTGATGATTTCCTCCGTTGCCGCCAGGATTCCTCCTCGAGTGCGCCAGGAGGCGCTCGGTGAGTGGGGGGTACTGTCATGTTTTGTCATTTATTATCTTGTCTTGTCCCTGTGCTTCCCATTCTATTCGTTTCCCTCTGCTGGTCTTATTAGGTTCTTTCCCTCTTTCTATCCCTCTCTCTCCCCCTCCCTCTCTCACTCTCTCGCTCTCTCTTCTCTCTATCGTTCCGTTCCTGCTCCCAGCTGTTCCTATTCCCCTAATCAATCATTTAGTCTTCCCACACCTGTTCCCGATCCTTTCCCCTGATTAGAGTCCCTACTTCTTCCTTTGTGTTCCGTTCCTGTCCTGTCGGTTCCTTGTCTAGAATTCACCGTGCTGTGTTTGTGTATCGCCCTGTCGTGTCGTGTTTTCCTCAGATGCTGCGTGGTGAGCAGGTGTCTGAGTCTGTCTGGTTCAAGTGCCTTCCCGAGGCAACCTGCTGTTCACCTGCTGTTCAAGATCGAGTCTCCAGTTTGTCCTCGTCATTTCGAGTGAAAGTTGTGTTTTTTGTTTGTATTTACTTTACTGGATTAAAGACTCTGTTTTCGCCAAGTCGCTTTTGGGTCCTCTTTCACCTGCATGACAGTTTGTTATCTGCCATAGAGCACATAGTCCCTCGTTGATTATCCCTTACTTAACATGATTATTAATAACTCTCTCATCTCTGTACCCCACACATACAATTATCTGTAAGGTCCCTCAGTCGAGCAGTACATTTCATGCACAGATTCAACCACAAAACAAGGGAGGTTTTCCAATGCCTCGCAAAGAAGGGCACCTATTGGTAGATGGATAAAAAATAAAAAAGCAGACATTGATTATCCCTTTGACCATGGTAAAGTTATTAATTACACTTGGGATGGTGTAGCAAAACACAGAGTCACTACAAAGATACAAGCGTCCGTCCTAACTCATTTACCAAAGAGGAAGGAAACTGCATGAGGCCAATGGTGACTTTAAAACAGTTACAGAGTTTAATGGCTGTGATAGGAGAAAACTGAGGATGGGTCAACAACATTGTAGTTACTCCACAGTACTGACCTAATTGATAGAGGGAAAATCAGGAAGCCTTTACACAATAAAAACATTCAAAAATATGCATCCTGTTTGCAGCAAGGCACGAAAGTAATCCTGAAAAAAATGATCACTTAGTTTTTCAGGACAAAAAGTTATGTTTGGGGCAAATCCAATACACCACATTACTGAGTACCACTCTCCAAATGTTCAAGCATAGTGGTGGCTGCATCATGTTATCTGTATGATTGGAATCATTAAGGACTGGCGAGTTTTTCAGGATAAAAAATTAACAGGCAAAATCCTAGAGAAAAACCTGGTTCCGTCTGCTTTCCACCAGACACTAGGAGATTAATTCACCTATTCAGCAGGACAATAACCTAAAACACAAGGCCAAAATCTACACTGGAGTTGCTTACCAAGAAGACAGTGAATGTTCCTGAGTGGCCAAGTTACAGTTTTAACTTCTGCTTGAAAATGTATGGCAAGACCTGCAAATGGTTGTCTTGCAATGCTGATCAACCAATTTGACATAGATTGTTTTTTTAAAGAATAATGGGCAAATGTTGCACAATCCAGGTATGGAAAGCTCTTAGAGACTCACAGCTATAATCGCTGCCGAAGGTGCATCTACAATGTACTGACTCAGGGGTGTAAATTAGATATTTTTGTATTACATCTTCAATTAATTTGCAAACATTCAAATCAGATCAAATTGTATTAGTCACATACACATATTTAGCAGATGTTATTGCGGGTGTAGCAAAATTCTTGTGTTCCTGACTCCAACAGACATTTACATTTACATTTAAGTCATTTAGCAGACGCTCTTATCAACAGCGCAGTAGTATCTAACAATTCACGACAACACACACAAACCTAAAAGTAAAATAATGTCATTAAGAAACATATAATATTAGGATGAGCAATGTCGGAGTGGCATTGACTAGAGTACAGTATATACATATTACATGGCAAAAACAGTATGTAAACATTGTTAAAGTGACTAGTGTTCCATTATCAAAGTGACCAGTGATTTCATGTCTATGTATATAGGGCAGCAGCCTCTAAGGTGCAAGGTTGAGTAACCGGCTGGTAGCCTACTAGTGATGATTATTTAACAGTCTGATGACCTTGAGATAGAAGCTGTTCTTCAGTCTCTCGGTCCCTGCTTTGATGCACCTGTACTGACCTCGCCTTCTGGATGATAAGCGGGGTGAACAGGTTGTGGCTCGAGTGGTTGATGTCCTTGATGAAATTCTTGGCCTTCCTGTGACATCGGGTGCTGTTAGTGTCCTGGAGGGCTCCCTCTGCTGTCTCCTGAAGTCCCAATCAATTCCTACCTTTTGTTGACGTTGAGGGAGAGGTTGTTTATCTGGCACCACTCTGCCAGGGCCCTCATTTCCTCCCTGTAGGCTGTCTCGTCATTGTTGGTAATCAGGTCTACTACTATCGTGTCATCAGCAAACTTGATGATTGAGTTGGATGCATGCGCGGCCACGCAGTCATGGGTGAACAGGGGGTTGAGTCCTGTGTTGAGGATCAGCATAGTGTTGTTTCCTACTTTACCACCTGGGAGCTGCCTGTCAGGAAGTCCAGGACCCAGTTGCACAGGGTGGGTTTCAGACCCAGGGCCCCGAGCTTAATGATGAGCTTGGAGGTTACAATGGTATTGAAGACTGAGCTATAGTCAATGAACAGCATTCTTACATAGTTATTCCTCCTGTCCAGATAGGATAGGGCAGTGTGCAGTCCGATGGCAATTGGTTCATCTGTGGATCTATTGGGGCTGTATGCAAATTGAAGTGGCTCTATGGTGTCAGGTAAAGTGGAGGCGATATGATCCTTAACTAGCCTCTCAAAGGGCGATAGGTATTTAGTTCAGTTATCTTTGCTTTCTTGGGGACAGGAACAATGGTGGACATCGTTGGGCAGCGTCGGGTAAGCTCAATGAGGGAAGTGTGTGTCTCTTTGTTAACAACATATATTTAATATCAGGGTTCTGCTCACCTGAGACAGAATACCTCATGCTAAGCTATAGAACATGCAATTTACCAAGATCATTTTCATCTATATTTTTTGTGGCTGTCTATTTACTACCACAAATCTGTATAGGGCCATAAGCAATCAAGAAAATGTCTCCTACTGTAGTGGCCAGTGATTTTAATGAAGGAACACTAAAATCTGTCTTACCTCATTTCTACCAGCATGTCACTTTGCAACTAACTATAGATCACCTTGAATACACACAATCAAACACATACAAAGCTCTCGTTCACCCTCAATGGCAAATCTGACCATAACTCTATCCTCTTCATTCCTGCTTACAAGAAAAAACTCAAACAGGAAGTACCAGTGACCCGCTCAATACAGAAGTGGTCTGAAGAAACGGATGCTAAGCTACAGGACTGTTTTGCTTGCACAGACTGGAATGTTTTGGGACTCATCCAATGGTATTGAACAGTTTACCACATCAGTCACAGGCTTCGTAAAATAAGTGCATCGACGACATCGTCCATAGTAGCCATGGATTACAGGCAACTTCTGCACTGAGCTAAAGGCTAAAGCTGCCACTTTCAAGGAGGACACTAATCCGGACACTTATAAGAAATCCTGCTAAATCCTCCGACGATCTATCAAACAGGCAAAGTGTCTATACAGGACTAAGATCTAATCCTACTGCACAGGTTCTGAAGCTCGTCGGATGTGGCAGGGCTTGCAAACAATGATGGTGTACAAAGGGAAACCCAGCTGTGAGATGCCCAGAGACGCGACCCTACCAAATGAGCAAAATGCCTTAAATGTTCACTACGATGCAAGCAACACTAAACCATACATTAGAGCACCAGCTGTTCTGAACAACTGTGACCACGTTCTCTGTAGCCAATGTAAGAACTTTAGACAGGTTAACATTCACAAGGCAGCAGGGCCAGACAGATTACCGGGATGCATACTCAGAGCATGCGCTGACCAGCTGGCAAGTGTCTTCAATTATATTTTCAACCTCTCCTTGACCCAGTCTGTAATACCTACACATTTCAAACTGACCAATATAGTCCCCATGCCCGAGAACGCCAAGGTAACCTGTCTAAATGACTACCGCCATGTAGCACATTTCTGTAGCCATGAAATGCTTTGACACCCTAGACCCACTCCAATTCGCATACCACCCACACAGATCCACAGATGATTCAATCTCTATTGCACTACACATTGCCCTTTCTCACCTGGACAAGAGGAACACCTAGGTGATAATTCTGTTCATTGACTACAGCTCAGCGTTCAACACCATAGTGCCCTCCAAGCTCATCACTAAGCTAAGGACCATTGGACCGAACATATACCTCTGCACCTGGATTCTGAACTTCCTGATGGGCCAGCCCCAGGTGGTGAGGGTAGGGTACAATACATCTGCCACGCTAACCCTCAACATAGGGGACCCCTAAGAGGAGCGTGCTTAGTCCCCTCCTGTACTCTCTGTTCATCCACGACTGTGTGGGCGCACATGACTCCAACACCATCATTAAGTTTGGCGACGACACAACGGTGGTATGCCTGATCACCGACGACGATGAGACGGCCTATAAGGAGGAGGCCAGAGACTTGGCAGTGTGGTGCCAGGACAACAACCTCTCCCCTCAACGTCAGTGAGCACGACCCCATTCACATCGACACAGTCATGAAGAGGGAACAACAATGCCTCTTCCCCCTCAGAAAGCTGAAAAGATTCTATAAAAAGTTCTATAGCGACCTCCCGATTGGTGCAGCGGTCTAATGAACTGCATTGCAGTGCTTGCGGTGTCACTACAGACCCGGATTCGATCCCGGCTGTGTCATAACCGGCCGTGACCAGTAATCCCATAGGGCGGCACGCTATTGGCGTGCTATTGGAGGGTTTGGCCGGGGGGGCTTTACTTGGCTCATCGCGCTCTAGCGACTCCTTGTGGCCGGACGTGCGCCTGCAGGCTGACTTCGGTCATCAGTTGAACAGTGTTTCCTCCGACACATTGGTGGGTCTGGCTTCCGGGTTAAGCGGCAGGTGTTAAGGAGTGCGGTTTGGCGGGTCATGTTTGGGAGGATGCATGACTCGACCTTCGCCTCCCGAGCCCGTTGGGGAGTTGCAGTGATGAGACAAGATCGCAATTGGAGAGAAAAAGGGGGTAAAATACAAAAAATGTAATCAAAATAAATCAAAATAAGTTATACAGCTGCATCCTTGATAGCGTCTTGACTGGATGAATCACCGCTAGGATAGTGCGTGCGGCCCAGTACATCATTAAACTGAGCTCCCTGCCATCCAGGACCTCTATACCAGGCGGTGTCAGAGGAAAGCCCATAAAATTGTCAGAGACTCCAGTCACCCAAGTCATAGACTGTTTTCTCTGCTACCGCACGGCAAGCGGTACCAGAGTGCCAAGTCTAGGACCACAAAGCTCCTTAACAGCTACCCCCAAGCCATAACTGCTCGGCATCTGACCGTAAAGGCGCTACAGAGGGTAGTACAAATGGCCCAGTACATCACTGGGGCCAACCTTCATGCAATCCAGGACCTATATAATAGGCGGTGTCAGAGGAAAGCCAATAAAATTGTCAGAGACTCCAGCCACCCAAGTCATAGACTGTTCCATCTCCTAACGCATTGTGAAGCAGTACCGATCCACCATAAAACGCTATATAGACTGCTAAATAGTTAGTTAACCAGACTATCTGCATTGACCCTTTTTTGCAGTAACTTATTTGACTTATCATCACATACTCAACTACTGTTTATAAACTGTCACTTATTCCTAGTTATATGTGCAGATATACATCAATTACCCCTGCTCGAATCAGTACTGGTACCCTGTGTATATGGCCAAGTTATCGTTAGTCGTTGTGTATTTATTATTGTGTTTAACTTTTCTATTATTTCTATATTTTCTTTCTCTCTGCATTGTTGGGAATGACCCGTAAGTAAGCATTTCACTGTTAGTCTACACCTGTTGTTTACGAAGCATGTAAGGAATAAAATGTCATATGATTTTATTTTATTATAATGTTTGAGTCATTCAAATGGTATAATGTGTAGAATTTCTGGAAATTAGCTTTAAAACAGCTCAAAACAAAATGTTTTGGATTAGCAGGAATTTACAGTTGAAGTTGGAAGTCGACATACACTTTAGCCAACTACATTTAAACTCAGTTTTTCACAATTCCTAACATTTAATCCGAGTAAAAATGTCCTGTCTTAGGTCAGTGTAATGGCATTCAGAGGTGGAAGAAGGATCGGACCAAAGCGCAGCATGTTAAGTGTTCATGATGATTTATTCAAAACGAACTGAACACTGAAATACAAAAACAATAAACGATGTGAACAAAACGAAAACCGAAACAGTACCGTGTGGCCCAAACACTCACACGGAAACAAACACCCACAAACCAAAAGTCAAACCAAGGCTACCTAAGTATGATTCTCAATCAGAGACAACTAACGACACCTGCCTCTGATTGAGAACCATACTAGGCTGAACACAAAAACCAACATAGAAAAACCAACATAGACTGCCCACCCCAACTCACGCCCTGACCATAGTTAAACAAATAATAAAATAACAGAACTATGGTCAGAACGTGCCAGTACCACCCCCAAAGGTGCGGACTCCGGCCGCAAAACCTGAACCTATAGGGGAGGGTCTGGGTGGGCGTCTGTCCGCGGTGTTGGCTCTGGCGCGGGACGTGGACCCCACTTCACCACAGTTTTTGTCCGCCTCCTCAACCGCCCCCGTGGCCTCTTACGAGCAGCGACCCTCGCCGCCGACCTCCGACTGGGGACCCTAGCCATGGGTCCCGAATGGACGGAAGATTCCTGGCTGACGGCTCTGGAGGCTCCTGGCTGGCTGACGGCTCTGGAGGGGGACTCTGGCGGCTCAGGACAGACGGGAGACTCAGAACTATGGTCAGAACGTGACAGTCAGTTAGGATCACCACTTTATTTTAAGAATGTGAAATGTCAGAATAGTAGTAGAGAGAATAATTTATTTCAGCTTTTATTACTTTGTCTAATGGTCTAATGTTCTAATGGTCTAATGTTGTTATGGTCTAATGTTGTTATGGTCTAATGGTCTAATGTTGTTATGGTCTAATGTTGTTATGTTCTAATGTTGTTATGTTCTAATGTTGTTATGTTCTAATGTTGTTATGGTCTAATGGTCTAATGTTGTTATGGTCTAATGTTGTTATGATCTAATGGTCTAATGTTGTTATGGTCTAATGTTGTTATGTTCTAATGTTGTTATGTTCTAATGTTGTTATGGTCTAATGGTCTAATGTTGTTATGGTCTAATGGTCTAATGTTGTTATGGTCTAATGTTGTTATGGTCTAATGGTCTAATGTTGTTATGGTCTAATGGTCTAATGTTGTTATGGTCTAATGGTCTAATGTTGTTATGGTCTAATGTTGTTATGATCTAATGTTGTTATGGTCTAATGGTCTAATGTTGTTATGGTCTAATGGTCTAATGTTGTTATGGTCTAATGGTCTAATGTTGTTATGGTCTAATGGTCTAATGTTGTTATGGTCTAATGGTCTAATGGTGTTATGGTCTAATGGTCTAATGTTTGTTATGGTCTAATGTTGTTATGGTCTAATGTTGTTATGGTCTAATGTTGTTATGGTTAATGTTGTTATGATCTAATGTTGTTATGGTCTAATGGTCTAATGTTGTTATGATCTAATGTTGTTATGGTCTAATGTTGTTATGGTCTAATGGTCTAATGTTGTTATGGTCTAATGTTGTTATGGTCTAATGTTGTTATGGTCTAATGTTGTTATGGTCTAATGGTCTAATGCTGTTATGATCTAATGGTCTAATGTTGTTACGATCTAATGTTGTTATGATCTAATTGTCTAATGTTGTTATGGTCTAATGGTCTAATGTTGTTATGGTCTAATGGTCTAATGTTGTTATGATCTAATGGTCTAATGTTGTTATGGTCTAATGTTGTTATGGTCTAATGTTGTTATGGTCTAATGGTCTAATGTTGTTATGGTCTAATGGTCTAATGTTGTTATGATCTAATGTTGTTATGATCTAATGTTGTTATGATCTAATGGTCTAATGCTGTTATGGTCTAATGGTCTAATGTTGTTATGGTCTAATGTTGTTATGGTCTAATGGTCTAATGTTGTTATCGTAGAATGTATGCACACATGACTGTAAGTCGCTTTGGATAAAAGCGTCTGCTAAATGGCATATATTATTATTATTATATTATTACTTTCATCACATTCCCAGTTTACATACACTCAATTAGTATTTGGTAGCATTGCCTTTAAATTATTAAATCCTATGATGTCAAGCAAAGAGGCACTGAGTTTGGAGGTAGGCCTTGAAATACATCCACAGGTACACCTCCAATTGACTCAAATTATGTCAATTAGCCTATAAGAAGCTTCTAAAGCCATGACATACATTTCTTGAATTTCATAGCAGTTTAAAGGCACAGTAAACCTCTGACCCACTGGGATTATGATACAGTGAATTATAAGTGAAATAATCTGTCTGTAAACAATTGTTGGAAAAATTACTTGTGTCATGCACAAAGGAGATGTCCTAACCGACTTGCCAAAACTATAGCTTGTTAACAAGAAATTTGTGGAGTGGTTGAAAAATGAGTTTTAATTACTCCAACCTAAGTGTATGTAAACTTCCGACTTCAACTGTAGCTTTAAAACTGTAAATGTTTCTCTCCGTCCCATTTCAAAATGTGTAGAATTGCAGGAAATGTGAATTAAAACAGCAACATTTCAATTTCATTTACTTATCTTTGATGTCCTTTTGTTGTTTGCTGGTGCACTATCCTTTTGACCCTATGCAGCCAGGCCCCTTTTTAACTCTTTGCAACTGCAGTGGTCAAAACAAGAAGACGTTTGTGCTCTGGTATTGTGCCTGGCGGACCATTCACAAGCTCCACCACAGTCTGGACCTTCACTTCCTGATCACAGGCCACACCAAGTTTGCCCCTCATTGGTGCTTCGGCCTCATCAAGCAGCGCTTCAGAAAGGCCAGAGTGAACACTTTGTCTGAGATTTCTGGTGTTGTGAAGGACAGCACTGTGACAGGGGTCGACATCCCACAGCTTGTTGGACTGGAGGATGGTACGGTGCTGGTGGAAAGCTATGGCTGGCAACAACACCCGACTCTGTACTTCAGGCCGCTGCCACAGGTCAAACAGTACCAGCACTTCAGGTGAATATCATTTTCATTGCATTGTAAGAGGTTATTATTTTTATATAAACTTATGAGTTGAATTGATGTTGAGCAAGGTTGTAATGTTTTCTCAATGTCCTGTTTTACAGTTTCGATGCTCTGGAGCCTGGTGTTGTTGTCGCTGAGGAGCATTCAGACTCAGTCCGGACCAGGTTTCAGCTGCAGCGCAACGCTGACATCCTTCCTCCCATAGAATGTCTGCCTGTACAAGCACCACCTGCACTGGACATAGCTAAACAAACGTATGTTTTTGAAAAGATCAGGGAGTTTTGTGACGAAGAGGCTATGGACATCACATGCCCTGCACCAAAGTCAAGGGCAGGACAGAAACAGGCTCTCTCTATAGATTCCCTTGTTCACGCGTGGTTCGGATGGACCAGTCATCAGCAGTATCTGCAGTGCCTCTATTGAAATGACTCTCTCCTAACACACATGCCATACGTTGCTGCTACTATTTTTGTTCTCCAATCCTGCTGCTGCTCAGCCACTTTACCCCTGATTGTATGCACATAACTACCTCATCTTTCACTGATATCTTTATTGATATGGTTCGGGTACATACTGTATATTATTTTATTTATAGTGACACTGTCTGTTTCTGATATTGCTACTATACAAGTAACCATTTGGCTGTACCGTTTACACCTTCTGTAGAGACCCATCCACTTGGCAAGATGTGGCTGGGGGTTATAGCACCTTCTGTAGAGACCCATCCACTTGGCAAGATGTGGCTGGGGGTTATAGCACCTTCTGTAGAGACCCATCCACTTGGCAAGATGTGGCTGGGATTTATAGCACCTTCTGTAGAGACCCATCCACTTGGCAAGATGTGGCTGGGATTTATAGCACCTTCTGTAGAGACCCATCCACTTGGCAAGATGTGGCTGGGGTTTATAGCACCTTCTGTAGAGACCCATCCACTTGGCAAGATTTAGTCTTAAGTTTTACTACACTACTCAGTGTTTAGCACATGACCTCACATGTGAATCCTTAATTAAAGAGATGGGTGGGGTTGGCTTAAAAGGGTGTGAACAATGCTGAATGGGTGTAGACAAAGGAGAGCTCTCCAGTAGGTGCGGTACCAAAACATTCAAAGGCCATTTTCTCGAAAGTGAGTTGACAAGTTGATCAACTTTCAAAGCAGAATTACTTTCCCATTGTTCCTCAAAAATGCAGCTACCATTTTGTAGCTCTCTCTATTTTTATCCCAAGTAAAAAACACCATTTCAAATTTTGCTACATAAGACCGATTTGAGTCAGTCAGTCACATTTTGTCTCTGTAGCTAAGAGGAGGGCCTCTGAAAAATTTGGTCGGTTACTGCTTACATTTCCACGCCCACCATCACTCCGACCAGGCTGTAGGGCCTAATCACTATCTCATAATTCAACCGTATGTCTTGTGCAAATTACTGTATGATAAATAGGCTTGTTGTAGCCTGAGCCACTGCATAATGCTACTTAAGTGTGTTGACTGGCTACTTCACAAAACACATAAAATATCAGAGGACAAACAGCCTGCTGAAAATTTGGCAGATGAGGTGATGACTGAGTGTACAGTACCTTGTTTGTTTGCATACAACACTCAGTCGCGTCTACCCTACACACAATGTAACCCATTTGTTATGACTTGCTGATACATTGGTGATGTAGAACAGAAGAAGTGGGATTCATTGAAGATTTCTCCACTACACTTTGGCATAGGGATAGTTGTTGAAGAATGCCAATCATTCTTGTGCATGTGTGAACAAGTTTGATTCCAGTCATTAAATTAATCAAATCCAGTTAATGCCGTTCATTTTTGTGCACATAGCATTACATACAGTCCCGTATGCATACGGTAGTTGTCTTATCAAACAGAGATGAGAATCAGACTCCATAGAAAGTCCATAGGCTCTTCTATCAAACTTTATTCTACATCAATATGTTGACATCAAAAGTTGTCGGATTTGCCTGGGGGGGGGGGGGTCCTCATGCACTCAGGATGAACACCAAAACATTGCCATCGGAATCTCAATTTGAATCCCACCACAGGAGAGACAAAGACACTCGGAAGAGAGTGTAAGTGGGCCACGGAAAAGTTGTCGGCTTTGCCCCCAGGATGGGATTTTTCCTTGCGGAGGCTGGAATGCACAGCTCCTGTCTGTGTTGTTGTGTTCAGTTTTTTCTTTGGTACACTTTTGATTTGTAGTCCAACAGCTCTGGGCTGATCAGATAAAAAATGACAGGACCCCTGAAAAATGCTCCAACCTGTTTTTGCCTTCTTCCCTTTCTCACTCTCTTCCTCACTCTTTCCTCTCCCTCCTTAGACACTTTGAGAATGAGTGCAGAGCTGGGACAGTGAGCCCCTGCAGTCAGAACAGAGGAGATCAGGGAGCTTGGGTGTAAACTTGTGAACCTGCCTGTCAGGAAGTGACACTGAGTGAGTGAGAGCAGTGCGGCTTGCAGTTCGCTGGGGAGCAGACAGAACTCTCTGACTGACTGTGTTCAACACAGTGCAGCAGTGCCAGTCATAGCGGATGTACCCACTGGGCACAAACTGGTTGAATCAACATTGTTTCAATGTAATTTGACAACATTTTGTGATGTGGAGTCTACGTGGAAAATACATTGGATTTGAAAAAAGTCATCAATTGTTGTTTTGACGGTGAAATTTTAACCAAACAATTATTTCTACCTTTAAAACAACGTCGGATTTTCAACTGTCAGAAAAAAATACAATAGCCTGGGCAGCACTTCCTCCTGGAGAATTTATCTATCTACAGCTACCCATTGGTTTTAACCAAGCCCAGCACTGCATAGCTATGATATTTGTCACTGACCAACGTGCTATCATGAGAATGATTGCTGAGAGATCGCCACTTAAAAGCAAAATAGATTCACTGTTGCTATCGAAGTCATTCCAAAGGGTAGGTTTAAAAGAGCAAATGAAATGGAACTATACTTTATCAATCATATATCATCAAGGATGCTATTTAGGCCTGTATTTATAGCATTTGGGAAGTCATCAACAGCTATTGTTTCAATTCAACCCAGGATTCAACTAAAAATAGACAATACAATAGGAATTGTACAATAGGGTTTCAAGCTCTTGTTGATTTCAAATGTAATGATATTTAGTGATGTTGTGTTTGGTTGTCAACTAAATACAGTATCAACATTTTCAGGAGATGTATCTTCTGCTTAAATCTTTCCATCTGTGCCTCCGGCTTTAATTCCAGTTTGTCTACAAATGAATTCAATATATGTTGTATTCACGTCTCATCCATCTAAGTTAAAGAATAGGACTAAATCAAATCAAACTGTATTTGAAGTGCATTTAAAGTTTGATTTGATTTAGTTCTATTCATCAACTTAGATTTTTGGTGGAGATGGAGATGTGAATGGAGATGGAGATTTTATTGTAGACAAACTGAAATTAAAGCCAGATTTAGTCAGCGGCACAGATTGAGCTATCCAAGCAGGAGATAAATCTTCTTCAAATATTTGGTGGTGTTGACAACGAATCAAAATGCAATATGACTTTTAGACTTTTGACAAGTTAACAAATGGATTCATGTCTCCAACTCAACCAAAAATAAATAAATAAGTTAAAGAACAGGATTGAGCCAGTGGGTCAGGAACTTTCCAAGCAGTAGATAGGCCTAAGTCTCCTTTAAAGCGTAATATGTAACTTTTTGGGTGACCAGACCAAATTCACATAGAAATGTGAGCTATAGATCTGTCATTCGACTTGAAAACAAGTCTAAGAAGTGGTAGATCTGTTCTATGTGCATTATTTCTATACTTCACATCCTTCCTTTTTTTTACTTTGGGTTTTGTACACCAGCCTCAAACAGCTGAAAATACAATATTTTTGGTTCTGGAAAATATATTTCACAGTGGTTTAGATGGTATAATGATTCTCTACACTATATTTGCCTGTTTCGAACTGTTAGAATTTTGTCAACCAGGAAATGACATAGCGCTTTCTGCATAGTGCACTTTAAATGTTATTTTTGGTTGCATTGTCAGCCAAACACAATTACTTTTGTAATACATTAAATAGCCTACAGTTAAGTATATCTTACAAACTAATGTAATATTCAACCTTAAAACGAGTAAAACATTCATGGCCACATTTTGAGGTTACTGTAGCTATACATTTCTTCTGTAATCATATAAAGCGTGAATGTTCATGTTAGCATGCATACATAGGTCGTCACAATTGCTGTAATAATCTGCCCAGTATCTTTAACTGCTTTGATTACTGGCACCATGTTCATCATTACACAGGTGCCAATGTTGTGCCATTCATCCGCCTCAATCACCTCATGTTTCAGCATGATAATGCACTACCCATGTCGCAAGGATCTGTACACAATTCCTGGAAGCTGCAAATGTCCCAGTTCTTCCATGGCCTCCATAATCACCAGACATTGAGCATGTTTGGGGACACTCTGGATCGATTTGTAAGTCAGCGTGATCCAGTTCCCGCCAATATCCAGCAACTTCGCACAGCCATTGAAGAGGAGTATGGGACAATATTCCACAGGCCACAATCAACAGCCTGATCAACTCTATACAAAGGAGATGGAGTAAAATGGTAGTCACACCAGATACTGACTGATATTCTGAATGGTTTGATGAGCATGAAAACGATGTGAACCATGTGCCATGGCCGTCTCAGTAACCAGATCTCAACCCATTCAAACACTTATGGGAGATTTGGGATCCGTGCCCAAGACTGCGTTTTGTACCACCATCAAATTATGGAATTTCTCGTAGAAGAATGGTGTTGCATCCCTCCAATAGAGTTCCTGATACTTGTAGAATTTATTCCAAGGTGCATTGAAGCTGTTCTGGCTCATGGTAGCCCAAAGCCTATTAAAGGCCCAATGCAGCCATTTTTATCTCAGTATCAAATGATTTCTGGGTAACAATTATGTACCTTACTATGATTTGTTTTCCAATTAAAATAGTCAAAAACAAAAATAGCTTCTTAGCAAGATGAACACTTTCTCAAGCAAAAGTTTTGCTAGGACTGTCTGAGTGGGGAGGGGAAAACAGAAAATGTGCTGTTATTGGCAGAGAGGTTTGGAACTATGATGTCACCAGGCAGGCCAAAACTCCATCCCACCAAAACAGGCTGAAATTGCAAGTGGTCTTTTCAAACAGCTCTTACAGTAAAGGGCATTATCATCATTTTAATAATATCAGTGTTATTCCAACCTCATAGTGTGGAAATATATATTTAAAAAAAAACATATTTGACTGCCCTGGGCCTTTAAGACACTTTATGCTGGTGTTTCCTTTATTTTGGTACTTACAAATATAACTACGACACACAGGTATGATGTAGGCCTAGTTCAAGTGGCACACGGCTTCCCTCTTTTCTCATTCTTTGGCTCAAAAACCACTATTCACCCAGCAGTGAAATTATTTCTACAAAGTTATGCTTTTATACAGTGGAGTAGTAGCTTGTATTGCCTTTGAATTGATCTCCCTCTCTCTCTTTCTCTCACCCTCCCTCCCTTCTTCCTCCCTCCCTGGGTAATGGTATGACCTGGGAGATAACCTGGGAAGGTTTGACTAGCCTATATTTAGGGTGCACAGGTGTGCTTCTTCGGGTGCACAATGCTTCTTCGTCTCCAGACGCTGAGCCAGGCAGTGTGTCTTACAAAATGAAGCTGGTTGTTTAAAGATTACTTGTTGTTCATTACTTGTTGCAAACAGGAGCTACAGAAGCTGGCAATTAAGACTTATAAGGTGCGTGTGTGTGTGTGCGTGTGTGCGTGTGTGTGTGCGTGCGAGTGTGTGTGAGTGAGTGTGTTGATGTTTCAGTGTGAATGTGTTTGTTTGCTTCCCTCTCCTTTTCTCTCCCCTCTCCATCTCTCTCCCCTTCTCTCTATCTCTCAGTCCACGTGTTTGCCCCCGAGGACCCCTGTGCCTCTGGGCGTTTGGGCCTATTTTCCTTTGAGGAACTGTCCTGACCTGTGTTTTAGTGCAGGTAATAGCCGTGAACTATGGGACTTTGTCATTTCCTCCACGAGTAGTTCATCACGTTCTTTGATGATGGGCTGAGATTAGTGAGATTAATTTCCTTTACTGCTTTGAACTACCAGCCTCCTTTGAACCTCTCTCCCAACCGGCTGGTTAGGCTAGATAATGTCATGCCACTGGTTTGTTCTGTAGAGCTGGACAGTAAGGGTGTCCGGCTCCTTTTGTATTAACTGTATGTGAACACACTTAGATAACGTACATCGATTGCAATTCAAGCAGTTAGCCAGCGAGTAGTTACCACTGTTGCAAAGGAGACAAAGTGCATTGTAATCCAAACTGGGGCACAAATAGGGAACCTCATCCACCTGCTTCAACTGACGTAGGCTAGGCCAATATCACTGTACTGAATGGAGGTTAACCAAATGGGAAAACATGTACATGGCACAGATCTCTGTCTGGTGAAGTCACTACACTCTCCTTAGATATTTCTCACAGGCATTAGGGATGTCTTTGACTCCTGCTTATATGGCAGCCGCTGCCATTGATATGGAACCCTACCGGTCTTAAGAATAACATTCTTCAGGGCTTTCCCCTATTCTTTCCCCTCCCCCCTCCCTTTGCACTGTTCAATATGATGCCTGAACATCCTTGATCTTTTCACACTAGGATTGCAGATGGAGGATTTTCTCGACTAAGAATCATTATAGTGATCCTTTTGCCAAAGGGGGGTTGAGGGGAGAGGTAAGAGGGTGGGGGGGGGGGTGTCACAGTCAGATAATAACATTCCTGAGACCCAGAGATGAACCCTAGAGCCCCATTTAAGCCACAAGGGTTGTCCAGCACATAGAGAGCAGCGGTGGCCATGACAGGGCAGGACAGGGGATGGGTAGGCAAGAGAGGATTGACCTTTTCATTTATTATGCTACCCACATGTCACAGAGGGAAAAAGTGTTCGGATTTTACAAATGTCTCTCTCTCTCACTCTACCTGGTACATTCTCAATGCCACTGCCATTCTTCTATGTACTTTCTCTTTCTCAATCTGACATTGCTTTATGGTTTTATTTTCTTATGGTAAAACTTTGCTTTCACTACAAAGAGACATGGGAAGTACCACAAAGTATGACATGTTACATGGGAATATATGGTATGATATGTTAACAGCATATCATATTTCTGCAATTTCCTGTGTTCTATGTATGCGGTATTGACCCATGTCTTGTATTTGGCTTTCGCAGTCGTAGCAAATAGATAGTGTTGGTGCTCCATATATCTCTACTCTGACCTACAGGAAGTGGATTCCCCAAATCTGATGTGATTATGCTCACGAGGTCTGTGGGTGGCAGGTAGCCTAGCGGTTAGAGCGTTGGGCCAGTAAACAAAAGGTTGCTGGTTTAAATAAGCCAAATACCCAAGATGACAAAGTGAAAAATCTGAGCAAGGCAGTTATTCCTAATTTTCTCCAGGGGTGCTGTGCTACTATGACAGACCCTGTAAAACAACACATTTCCCTGCACCTATCCAGTGTGTGACAATAAAACATTATTAGTATTTTTGGTGCTAGCTTTGGCCACACTGATCTGATAAAAATTCACCAGAAGTCACCAGAAACTCCGGCATCAAAAGCTAAAGCGACAACTCAGTCAGTTTACATAGTAAACATACAGTTCCCATAGGTTACATCCTCTCTCTGGTTCCCCTCTGGAACTGAACAGTGGACCAGATTAAGAGTATAATATTCTGTTGGATTTAAATGTTTAGTGGTTCTGTGGCGATGTTCTGGGGCTACACCACAAATCTTGGTTCCTCCAACGTTGGTATTTGAGGAGTTTCTAATGGGTAAAGACGTAGGTTTGGCTGACGTGGAGTGTCGGCATTCACTCATCATGGCCATTGTTTATAATATGAATATAAACAGAAATGCCTGAACCAGCTGACAGGTTGTCTTTAGAGCTTCCATTAAGGGATTACCTGTGTATATACCGATCGTTGACTGTATTTTAATGTGTGATGGGCTCATCCTAAACTACTTATGATTTGTCAAGATCTTTTGAAGTTGCTGTTGTCATCATACTAGCGTGATGACAAACACGTAGGCCTATTGTCGGGACAGCGTAGAAAACAGAAGCTTGTATAGAATACCCTTTTTTTCACCAATTACTTCATTTATTTTAGTTGAGCTGCACTATTTGCATTATTTGATTTGGATGCAGGAGTGCAAATAATTCCCACGTGAAAATATTCTCTGCATTATTACATCCCAGTATTGTAACCTGACCTATGGCCTAGAGAGATCACATGGAAACAATACAGGGCTTTGGCCACAATTTTTTCCAAAATACTTTTATTTTACAGATGAGACTCATGCGATGTTCTATATTTACGTACAGCATAAGAGGTGAGAAAAAGAGATAAAGTTAAAAATAAAATAAAAACATTTTTCCAAAAACCTCACATTTATATTAGAGATGGGCATCGGGCTGCCAAAACCTTTATCAGGTGGCTCTACCGAGCCCTCTTGGAACATTCTGGTATGTTCTGTCTTTTATGTGCTTTTAAATCTTTCCAGATACTTATTTTCACCTGTCTTATGAAACTATTCTAGCTACTGAACCAAACATTTGAGCATTTTCAAGGGGGGTCTATTTAAGTGACACTCTTATAGGGAATCTATTTTCTTGGCAGTTCCAGCTCCTCTCCAAACTCCTCATTAGCCAGCTATTTCACTCTACCTCGTCCTCCATGCATACAGTATGCACAACTCCAAAGTTATTTATGCTCTTTTGTTTTCGACACCCCTTGTGATTGTGTGACTGACTGCCAGGCATGAAGCAGTCAAAACTCCTTCTCCTCTCCCTTCCCCACTTGGCTGGAGAATTTATAACCAAGTCATCGCCCCTGAGACAGAAGCTGAGAGGAGCCCTGTTTCGCTGAAACTTATCACCCTCTCCCTTGACGCACCCCGTACCCATCTTGTTATTTTTTTTCTCCCTTGGATATACTCGACACCGTGGGTGACGACAGTGACAGCGCTCTATGACATCCATTCCTTAGCGTCTGCCCGGTCACCTGAAGCTACGCAAGGCCATTTCATCTTTCTCCATCTCCCACCTCCCCCGCCTCCACTTCAAATGTGTTATCCGAATCAAAGGTGGCGCGCATTGTCCAGGCTGAACATTACACCGGTGTCATGTAAGCTCCTTGAGCAAAGAACAGCTGCAGGTAATTCAGACAGAGAATCCATGTTGTGTGTGGTGTGGTGCTGAACCCAGAGTGTGGGTGTAAAGCCCTCGTGCCATTAACACTTCAGCCCTTTGGCCTGTGTGTTTGGCAGCTCCCCTCTCTGTAAATGAAACCAGAAGATGCTGGCGGTTTGGATAACACTGCTGTGGGACCACATGCTAACCGGGCTACTAAAAGTGTACTGGCTCTGACAAGTATTGTGTCGGGAGCCAAAGAAGCTTTGTCATACGCCTACTCAGAAATGTATCCAAAATAAAGGCTTTATGTTACCAAAGAGGTCAGATGCATGTAGCTGAATTTGTAATGAGATGAACCTAAACATTTCACGTGAGGGTGACAAACAAGGTCTCGAATATTTCAACAAAGACACATAAAGCCCTACAGAGCCTAACCTGACTTGCCCATGACAAATCTCCCAGAAACAGCAATATTGCAATACTAATTGAATGACAAAAGTGTATGCTTAATTATTGTTAATATTAAGCAGAGCAAAATGAATTCAAACCAATTATGTTTAAATTAAATCTGACACTGTGGCAGTCTTTCTCAAATGTGTTGATTGATCGTTGATTTTGAGAATTTCAAAACGCTGACTAGCTGACAGGGATTTTAGTCATTTCAAAGAGCATTGATGCTACTAGACAGTACACAGTTCAGTTTGTGATAAGCTCCCTCGAAAACAAACCAATAAAGAACATTCAGCTAACAATGAAGAGTTACACGGCATGATTGGGGGCCGGCAGCCTGAATGTAGAATATGGACACACAATAGCAAACAAAAATGACGCTGACTTAAAAGGTCCTGATCGTACGACTCCAAATATCAAATAATAGAAGCTTATTTATCAAAATAAACTATGTCCTTATAAAAGTGGATTCACAAACGAGGGGTTGTGGTTATATAAAATAAAGGATTTGGGGAGTTTTCATGAAGAGGTTCAATGTTGTCATTGTCCTTGGATGATGGAGACGTTATCCAAACCAATAATTACACTAATTCCAACCGCTATCTAGAAAAGCTCCTATCAGCCTAACACCAATATTTGGAGACAATTTACCTAGACAAGCCCATCCATAAGGTCCTTTCAAAAATCCCTATAGAGATTGAATAAGTTTAATGCCCAAAACTACAATTTCAGCCTCCTTAGCATCACAACATTTGTCTAATAAGATAAACCGACCAGAGTGTAGGAAAGGGGAAAGAAAGAACGGCCAGCCTTTTCCGTTACACCAGAATTTGAGGTTAAGATTCTTTGGACTGGGCTGAAGAACATTTTTCCACGCAGTCAACTGAAAGTGCACTTTATTCTGCCCTCTTCAAATGATCATTGACTGAAAGTCTCCCTATAGCATCTCTAGGATTTGATGCTGAAACTCTAGATTGTACTCACCACCAGATGGGATAGCCTCCAAGCACCCGCCAGCTGGACAACCACACACACATCATATATCCAATCAGGAACAACTCCATGAGGTATGCCTTGTGGTGGTAGAGTGGAAATGGATCAATACATAGAATTTCCAATTGGGAATGAAGAACAGACTTCCTGGAGGAGAAGCTTTAGGAAAAGCTTGATTGTTGAGGGACGGGAAAATTGAAATCAAATTGAAGCAAAAAAAAAAAAAACTTCCTCCTGTTTTCCCCCTTCTTTGAGTCTGGACAGGAAAATGTGTCTGTCTCCTAGTAGTTAGGAGAGTAAGTGTCTCTCTCTCTCACACATATACAAACGCACACACACACACACACACACGCGCGCTCCTACCCGTCCTCTTCTTCCCTCCCTCTCTATGAGGTTCTTTCCTAAGGTAGATATGTTTTCTCTCCCTCAGGATGCCTCATCCACAGGCCCAATATTAAAGGGGGGGGGGGGGAAAGAAGACGAGCGAGGTTTGGAGATGTCAGCTGGCAAGCCAATCACAGAGGATGGCCTTAGGTTACGAGAAAAATTATTCGTTCCCATCCGTCAATCACACACCACCCCCTGGTAATGTGGAAAAGAAAGAAAGAAAGAAGAGAGAAAGAGGGAGGGTGAGAGGGAGGGAAAATGAGAAGAGGTGTAAGGGAGGGACAGAGCAAAAAGGTAGAGCTCTTCTTATTCAATCGATTTCATCTATGATAATTCAAAGCAAGCACTCCCCAAAGTGGCTCAGGATAGGTGAAGGGGTGTAAGGCCTGCCTCTTCATGGAGGCTTTGGGATTGGCGGTGGAGCGGAGGACATGCAGGGGGGAGGAAGTGTTGACTTCATTTTTAGGGGTTGTGCCCTGACTAATTGAGCCGGATATATATGCATACAGTGCATCCACACCCTTTCTCTCTCAGGCACACAGGGAGACATTTACAGTGAATTTTATAAATTGTTGTCCTCCCACCCTGAAGAGAGGACATTAAAGACGACACAATAAAGCCATAAAACGTGGTGGTTGGGCCAGGCACACAAGGCTATATTCTCTAATGGCCCAAAGGCGACACATTTGACATCAATACCATTGTCATTTTGATGGGCTGAGGGGCAGGCAGTAGTTGGTGAGAGAGGAGAGAGAAGGGTGCCTACCAGTAAAGGGACATTATTTCTAGAACTAACCGAAAGTCAATTTAAGATGTTGGCAAACTGATTTGATACAATGACAAACTGCACACTTTTGTTGAATCGCTGGGTTAAAAGCTATTTTATTTATGTCAAGACATAGGGAAAAGTTAGATTTTCAACAATGGTGTATATTGGGTCTACTGTACCACAACAGAAAAAAATATAAATTAACCCATTAAAAGACTGCAGTATGTTTACGGAAATTAAATGTTCATACATTTTTTTAAACGTTTCCTCTGTAGAGAGAAAAAAGTCTTGGTTGGACAGCTTGTTATTGGAGTGTTGCAAGTGGTTTGCATCGTGTCTTTGGAGAGTCATATCTAATGCTCTTAGCGGTTCCTCTACTATGTTATTAGGGTTCTGTGCTTTCAGATGGTGTTTTCTTTGTAATAGAAACACTGCACAATGCAGACATTACATGACATAATGCAAAGCCTTCATCTGAGTCAAAAACAAAATCAATATGAGTTATTTAAAGTTCTTTACCGTGAAATGTATTAAACTGTTATATTTCTTACCAGACACACAGCTATTCAGCCACTGAAGTAATCATACTTTTGAGAAACTTCCCACTGGGCACAAACCGGTCGAATCATTGTCGTTTCAATGTCATTTGTCAACACATTGTGACGTGAAATCGAACGTTTGAAAAAAGTAATTGAGAGTGAAATTTCAACCACAGGATTACGTCATCATGGTAATCACATTTCTATATAGACACACCTTGTATAAAGGATGTTGAATTTGTACCTTTTAAGCAACGTCAGATCTTCAACATTAAATCCACTATCAGGGAAAAAAACAGCACCTCCTACTGGAGAATTGATCTATCTCCTGTACTGCTACCCTGCTTAAATCCTGCTTAGATATTTGTCACTGAGTATTACCAATGTGCTATCGTGATCATTTTTGTTGAGAGACCTCCACTTAAAAACGAAATAGATTCACTGTTGCTATCAAAGTAAATCCAAAGGGTAGGTTTAACAGAGCAAATTAAATGTGGCAATATTTTATCACTCATTTAAAATCAATGATACTATTTAAACCTATAAAGCATTTGCAAAGTAATCAACAGGTATCTAATCATTTCCATGCTGGATTCATCTGGTCTCCATCTCAACCCAAAATCAAAATGAAAGAATATGACTAAATGAAATCAAACTATTTAAAGTGCATTTAGTTGTATTCTTTAACTTAGATTTTTGGTTTAGATGGAGACATGAATCCAACATATCAATAAATAATTTGTAGACAAACTGAAATTAAAGCCAGACAAAATCAGTGGCTCAGATGGAACTATCTAATGAGTAGATCTCCTTTAAATGTTGATATTGCTTTTGTAATACAGTAAATAGACTAAAGTTAAGGCTATCTTACAAATGAATGCAACATTCAACTTGAAAATGAGTAACACATTCATGGGCACATTTTTAGGTGACCGAAACATTTTTGGGCCGTGACATTATTTTCGTCTTATTCTTTTTCGACCCCACGATGTAAAGAAATGATGTAATCGACGGACAATGTTTCCTTTTTTATTTGGGACAGTCTCTTACAAATCAGTCTGACAGTGTTTTTTAAAAAGTATTTCAATCTGAAGGAAGTATGCGTTGAAGTGACTGAAATGCATCAGAAAGGTATTCGGAAAGTATTCAGACCCTTTGACTTTTTCCACATTTTGTTACGTTACAGCCTTATTCTAAAATGGATTCAATAAATCTATGTTATCAATCTACACACAATAGCCCATAATGACAAAACGAAAACAGGTTTTTACAAAATGTATGCAAATTTATTAAAAATAAAAGGGTAAAAATGTATTCAGACCCTTTGCTATGAGACTCAAAATTGAGCTCAGGTGCATCCTGTTTCCATTGATCATCCTTGAGATGTTTCTACAACTGGATATTTTTTTATTTTTTTTAACCTTCATTTAACTAGGCAAATCAGTTTAGAACAAATTATTATTTTCAATGACGGCCTTGGAACAGTGGGTTAACTGCCTGTTCAGGGGCAGAACGACAGATTTGTACCTTGTCAGCTCAGTGATATGAACTTGCAACCTTTCGGTTACTAGTCCAACGCTCTAACCCCTAGGCTACCCTGCTGCCCCAAAATTGGATTGGAGTCCACCTGTGGTAAATTAAATGGATTAGACATGATTTGGAAAGGCACACACCTATAAAAGGTTCCACAGTAGACAGTGCATGTTAGAGCAAAAACCAAGCCACGAGGTCGATGGAATTGTCCTTAGAGCTCAGAGGCAGGATTGTTTCAAGGCATAGATATGGGGAAGGGTACCAAAAACATTCAATGAAGGTTGAACAAGCATTGAAGGTCCACAAGTTTGGTACCACTAAGACTCTTACTGGAGCTGGCTGCCCGGCCAAACTGAGTTCATCTGTTGAGATGGGAGAACCTTTCAGAAGGACAACTATCTCTACAGCACTCCACCAATCAGGCTTTTGTGGTGGCCAGACAGAAGAAACTCCTCAGTGTGTCTTTACACACGACAGCCTGCTTGGAGTTTGCCAAAGGGCACCTAAAGGACTCTCAGACCATGAGAAACAAGATTCTCTGGTCCGATGAAACCAAGATTGAACTCTTTGGCCTGAATGGCAAGTGTCATGTCTGGAGGAAACCTGGCACCATCCCTATGGTGAAGCATGGTGGTGGCAGCAACATGCTGTGGGCATGTTTTTCAGAGGCAGCGACTGGGAGACTCGTCAGGATCGAGGGAAAGGTGAACAGAGCAAAGAACAGAGAGATCCTTGATGAAAACCTGCTCCAGAGCACTCAGGACCTCAGACTTGGGGGTGAATGTTCACCTTCCAACAGGACAACAACCTTAAGCACACAGCCAAGACAACGCAGGAGTGGCTTCCCTTTTCATTATTATTATTATTTATTTAACCTTTATTTTTCTAGGCAAGTCAGTAAAGAACATATTCTTATTTACAGTGACGGCCTACCGCAGAACAGTAGGTTAACTGCCTTGATCAGGAGCAGAATGACAGATTTTTATCTTGCCAGCTCGGGGATTCGATGGCCCAACGCTCTAACCACTAGGATACCTGCCAACCAAAATAGTGTGTTCCCTTACCAGGAATCGATCCCGGGCTACGCCGGTGAGAGTCTAATCGCCGAATCTAGACCATTAGGGAAAAAGTCCCTGAATGTCCTTGAGTGGCCCAGCCAGAGCCCAGACTTGAACCCAATCGAACATCACTGGAGAGACCTGAAAATAGCTGTGCAGCGATGCTCCCCAACCAACCGGACAAAGCTTGAGAGGACCTGCAGAGAAAAATGGTAGAAACTCCCCAAATACAGGTGTGCCAAGACTCAAGGCTGTAATCACTGCTTAAGGTGCTTCAACAAAGTACCGAGAAAAGGGTCTGAAATATGTAAATGTGATATTTCAGTTTGACATTTTGAATACATTTGCAAAAAATTCAAAAAAACTTTTTTGCTTAGTCATTATGGGGTATTATGTGTGGATTGATGAGGGGGAAAAAACAATTTCATCCATTTTAAAATAAGACAGTAACATAAAGAAATGTGGAAAGAGTCAAGGCGTCTGAATACTTTCCGTATGCAGTCTGAATACTTTCCATATTCAGTCTGAATACTTTCCGTATGCAGTGTGAATACATTCCGTATTCAGTCTGAATACTTTCCGTATGCAGTCTGAATACTTTCCGTATGCAGTCTGAATACTTTCCGTATGCAGTCTGAATACTTTCCGTATGCAGTCTGAATACTTTCCGTATGCAGTCTGAATACTTTCCGTATGCAGTGATGGGGCATAATATTTTGTAGTTCAAACCGTTTTGATAGCTGGAGCCACATTTGTTGGAAGAAAACAGAAACCGATCTGTTTAGCACAACTTTGGTCTATCGGCTACCGGAGTTCACTGGCGTTAATTGTTCTGTGAGCCAAACGCACATCCTTTTTTTTTTTCTCTCGAGACCCCTTTTTTCAAATCAGGCGACCCCAAATGGGAGTTTGGGAAACGTTGCTGTAACTATACCTTTCTTCTTATGTAATCATATAAAGCATGTATTTTCAAAATAGCATACATACAGTAGGTTGTCACAGGTCTGTGGAGATCTTCACAATTACTGTAATAATTCTGCACAGAATCTTGAACGGCATTGATCCCTTGCACCATATACATTTAATGTAATCTCAACTGCAATCCAATTCATTTGGTTCTGCTATTAGACGAAGCACAGTGATAACACATTATGCTGACATTGTATTCCCATTTTATTTTTTTGCTGTGATTTTATAGTTGAAAGCATAGTGAAATTCAACTAACTTTTCGCTGTCTTTTTGAGTTGGTGAATACAAGTTGTAATCTCATTCATCAGCGTCCCAACCAAATATTACCCAATGATCCACTTTAAAATGATGTGGTGTGCCCAGTGGGAGAGGCCCACATTTATTAATTGACTGATCTTGTCTTATGCTGTATATTTCCTTAATGATCTGTTGTAGCTTTCGGACTGATGTAGACATAGTGGCACAAGCGCCTCAAAGAGGAACTGACCAAGGCTGCAACGTCCTACTTGCTGTACCCAATGGGGATCATGTCAGCCTTCCATCCAAACCTTGTCTAAACTACTACCTCTCAACATCCTTTAGATAAACCCTATTGGTGACCACAAATCAAATATCTCTTATCATCTCTGGTGTGGCTGTGAAATGTCACCAACTGTGGGTTTGTCTGGTGACAACTGATGTGTTTCCTGGTGGTGGTGGTCTACCTCAGGCAGGAGTGAGTGAGTGCCGGAGGGGCTGAAGGAAGGGGCTGTGAAGAGCTCCCTACCTACCAAAGGGAGAGAACCCAGTGACCACAGCCTAGAGGTCAGCCACAGAATACACTCCTCACCCTTCTCCTGTTTTATTCACCACAACAAAGAAGATGGGTAATAAACTGTGACCGATGCACTTTGGGACCAAATATCGGCCTGTTTGACAAAGAAAAACATCAGTCACTATCCCCCAAAATGTGAGTATAATATTGACATTAATGACAAACATCCTTGTGGAATAATGAGCATAAATCTTTTGGTTATAGTCTCGATAATACTTTCCGTCAAGATGGGGTATGTATCTGTGACGTTCACGACCAGGAACCAAGGTCTGCTTTCGATCACCGACATTGTCGCGCGCTACAGTGCAGGCATTTGAAAATGTGCTGAGCTCAGCTCCATTTGGACTCTAGGCATTCTTGAGGAGTGATCAACGCTTCGCGGGGCCAGGGATGGATGGATGGGGAATGTGAAGGGAGCACAATTTACGAGGAGAGGCGATGGAATGGTCTGCGGTCTGCATCTAAACAACGTTGAAACCACGTTTCCCTGCAGCTCAAAGCCACAACATTAGCAACTGTCTGGAAACTTGACGATTACAATCTAGAACTCTGCAACCTGGTCCTGAACTGTGATTCAGAAAATGGGGACAGTTTCCATTTTTTAGTATGTCTGATAACATACAGATCTCTCTATGTCTCTATGTCTCTTTTTACTAATTCTGAGATACAGATGCAGTAGGCCTATCGCCAGTGCATGGCGCTTCCACGAGCTTGATTGGGCTGTGGTTTCAGGCTTGCTTCGTCAGTGTAGACAGTGGGAGACTTCTCAGAGGCTATGACCTCTAGGTCAGGAGTTCATCTCTCTCCAGTGTTTCTAGACGCCACGTCTCTTTAGGAACTGATCTGCAAGGTAACCCGTCACGTCCAGATATTCTATCCAGTGGATTTACTATATAGACCTGGTTGGTGTCAAAGTCTTTGAATATTTTTCTCACTTTATATTTCAGGTTCCTCATTGGAGGGATAAGATGACGTCTGGCTCCAGGGCAGGTACAAAGATGACTCTGGAACAGCCTGAAATGCCAGCACTTGTATGGCCTGTGTTTGTTGACTGCGTAGTGTATGTCAATAGTGACATAAAACGCGTGCGTGTCTATTCTCGTGCATGCGTGGGTGCTTGGGCACGTGTTTGTAAGCGAGAGAGAGACTATGAGCTTGCATCAGTATATGTGCCCAGGAGGAGGGGGGGGGGCACACACAGAGGTCCCCTGCCGTGCTGGTTTCTACGGTGACCTGAGAAAGGCTGTAACCAGGTCCTGCTCTTTCTCAGGCCTGATCAGCGTACTACCACAAAGGAGGACATGTGTTCAACCCCCACCCCCCCACCTCCCGCCCCCTTCCACTCAATCCGACCAGCGTGGCCGGACACAGGCAGCCAATAAAACCAGGATTAGGAGGGCGTCTACACACACTGGGCTGTAGCGGAAAACGTTTCTGAACACGCCCAACTACGCCCTCCCCTCACACACTTCTTTTCTTTCATTACTTCTTTCTGTCTCTCTTTCTTATACCATCTTTCTCTCTTTGTTTAATTTCATTCGCTCCCATTTTCTCCCCTTCCTCTGCCTCTTTCTTTCAGACCCCTCACTCTGTAAGCTCTTGACACAATGGGGTGTTCAGAAATTACTCATTTTGCCGGGGCAGTTCAGACAATTCTCAATGCCCTTCAATGCCCGCCTCCCCCTGTCATCTGTCTTGCCCTGTTATGATAATGCAATGTGCTCCATCACAATAACAATGCTGTGTGTGTGTGTGTGTGTGTGTGTGTGTGTGTGTGTGTGTGTGTGTGTGTGTGTGTGTGTGTGTGTGTGTGTGTGTGTGTGTGTGTGTGTGTGTGTGTGTGTGTGTGTGTGTGTGTGTGTGTGTGTGTGTGTGTGCGCTTCTGCATGTGTTCCACAGAGATAAAACTCAATGTCTCTGGTTTATTGTTTCACTCCAGAACAACGCAATAATGTTTGGTTTGCAATATGTCCCATCTGCAAGGAAACCTATCTTGTGTTGTGTACTGTCATGAATGTCTGGCGTACCCTACCAGTAGGCCTCTCTGCATCCAGAGACCGCATCCTCATCCATCTGCTCTGGCTCCCATCTCCCTAACGCTGTAATGCTAACGTGTCCTGGAAATGGGAGCGTTTGGATAATATCGCCCGCAGCCTTTGTCAGGGACTTTGTAAGCTGGGGACAAAGAGCGACAAGAACTCTCCCCCAAACAAACCTTTTTCATTAGAGCAGCAAACACTTAGTCCCTTAGCTATGCAGCAGGATCCCCTGTTGGTGTGGGAGGCCGAGCCACTGTCACACAGGGAGGGAAGAAACCTTAAACCCTCGGCTGGCGGTCTTCAGCCGGACACTGAGCTCAAGCCTAATTAAAGGGCACTTAAGCCCCACAATGAGCCTCCGTGCAGGTTCGAGGGCGGCGGGGGTCTCCGAGTGGAGGGGCAGTATTCATGGCACTCGTAAACAAGGGGTATGAGACAGAAACAGAGAGAGAGAAGAGAAGAGAAGAGGGGCTATGTGAGAGAGAAGAGGGGCTATGTGCCAGAGACTTTGTTCACACAAGATGAAGAGTCAACAGCCAGCCCTCTTGCCATCCCCCTTAATAACCACCAACTTCAGAGGGCCCTGTGAACACAATATTTCTCCCACTCCCCTCCTCTTGCTCTCAATCACTGATGGGACAATGAGGGAGCCCACCCTGCACCCCCTCCCTAGTCCTCTCACCCCCCCCCCCCAAACAGACACTTCTTTTATTGAAATTCTTTGGTGTTTTAATCCCCAGCTTCCTCCAGGGGTAATAATGGACTCCCTGCGACAGCCTTTTCCAGCACCGATTGCTATCATCCTCCCAGCCCAGGTCACAAGTCTACTCCTCCTCCAATGACAGCACTATATGCCTTCCCAGTCAGTGAAAATAAGCTATAGCTAGCACTGTAGCATTCAAAAGTAAATAAAATGTCATCTTAAATCAATATAAATGAGCTGATGAGTTATTCAAAGGTTGATGGGAAGTCAGAGCAATCGTGTAATTGTTCAAAGTTATACAGTTTACTCCAGTAACAGTGTCATGTTGTATTTCAAGGTGATGCTTCCTCAGAGCCAATAGCAAACGTGTCCTTACAATCTCGCAGTGACCAACCTTTGTTTTAAAATTGTCTAAACTACAGCTAGTTTTAGAATTCAAAATGACAAGGTATTGATTTAAGTTGTATTTTGTCAGAGGGAGACAGAATGTGGAGTTGGGCAGAGACAGGAGGCAGTGGTTCCCAAACTGTGGGGTGCAAACCCTAGGGGGTTCCCCCAATTAAAAAAAAATAATAATGAAGGAACTCAGTCCAGCTTTCAATGTACTCTGGAAAGTTGTAATAGCAGAATGCACAAGGTGCAATTTTGAAATGAGGTAGTGCGTCATCAGTTCCTCTTGTCGTGTCTCAGAGAGCTGTTTATAGCAATGTCCTGGTTTTCTTCGGTTGTTCTTTTATTGTTCCCGAATGTTGGAAGGGCGGCCTGAGTGAACAAGTTTGGGAACCCCTAGTGTAGAGGACTGCATGAACAATGAGCATACTACAGTCCCCAACATCATGGGTTTCTGTTACATTATCGTACGGCTTATGATGACTGTCCAACGTCCCTGTACTATCACCTTTCACATTTAACATTTGACTACATGTTCAATTGGTCCTCATTGCAGGTGTATCATTCACTCCCAGTCAAAAGAGTCCCTAAGGGGGAAGCGACTAGCTGGAAATGTGAGGATGGTGACATCTACTGGTCACATTGGGTTCTTAAAGGTGGTACTGCGGAGGAGACTCCGTGGCAAAGGTAGATCATCGCTGCTTATATCAATAAATAAGGCTCCTCCTATCATGACTCTTATGCTATATATTATCCATACTACATTATCAATACCAGCAGCAATATCAATAAAAAGTATACAAATTACTGGAAATGTGGGCTTTCTCCTTATTATTGTATTATTATATCAATAGTAAATGACAATCATTTTAGACTATAAATGCATTCTATCTCTATGGAAAACGTGGGTTTATGTTACAGAAAGGCCCTAGAGCAAAAGAGAGACAGTAATGCCAGAAGATAATCTAAGAATGAAAGGTATCTTATCATTAAAAGCTGTTATTACAGGCACGAGTCCTATTAAACAGCGTCATATGTTACGTTTGAAAGCCTTACCGGGAGAGTCTTACCGGGAGAGCCTTAACGAGAGAGTCTTACCGGGAGAGCCTTACCGGGACAGCCTTACCGGGACAGCCTTACCGGGAGAGCCTTAACGGGAGAGCCTTACCGGGAGAGCCTTAACGGGAGAGCCTTACCGGGAGAGCCTTACCGGGAGAGCCTTAACGAGAGAGCCTTACCGGGAGAGCCTTAACGAGAGAGCCTTACCGGGAGAGCCTTAACGAGAGAGCCTTACTGGGAGAGCCTTAACGAGAGATCCTTACCGGGAGAGCCTTAACGGGAGAGCCTTACCGGGAGAGCCTTAACGGGAGAGCCTTAACAAGAGAGCCTTAACGGGAGAGCCTTACCGGGAGAGCCTTACCGGGAGAGCCTTACCGGGAGAGCCTTAACGAGAGAGCCTTACCGGGAGAGCCTTAACGAGAGAGCCTTACCGGGAGAGCCTTAACGAGAGATCCTTACCGGGAGAGCCTTAACGAGAGATCCTTACCGGGAGAGCCTTAACGAGAGAGCCTTACCGGGAGAGCCTTAACGAGAGAGCCTTACCGGGAGAGCCTTAACGAGAGAGCCTTAACGAGAGAGCCTTACCGGGAGACCCTTACCGAGAGAGCCTTACCGGGAGAGCCTTAACAAGAGAGCCTTACCGGGAGAGCCTTAACGGAGAGCCTTAACAAGAGAGCCTTACCGGGAGAGCCTTAACGAGAGAGCCTTACCGGGAGAGCCTTAATGAGAGAGCCTTACCGGGAGAGCCTTAACGAGAGAGCCTTACCGGGAGAGCCTTAACGAGAGAGCCTTACCGGGAGAGCCTTAACGAGAGAGCCTTACCGGGAGAGCCTTAACGAGAGAGCCTTACCGGGAGAGCCTTAACGAGAGAGCCTCGAGCGAAAGAAATGTGGTAGTGAAAGAGGAGGGGGAAAGTCTTACAAAGACTTTGAAGCTTCAGTTGATCATCCACCGAAGTAGCCAGTTGTTTTAGGCCAGAAAGGACATTTCCACCCCCGTCACACGAAATGTTTTTCAAACAGTAGCTCTACAATAAAACACAAAAGATATCCACAGTGGGCCGAAGATCGAGGCCCATACTTCAGCAGATATATTACATTAGTGACTCATCATGTTTCAGAATTTTGTATGACAACAATGTTGTCACCGCTGAAAATTAATAAGGTGAAATCAGTGGCAATGACAGTGAATATATGTATGTCTATGACCGTTGAGTGAACATAAAATGAAGACGATCTCATTTGATTGGAATGGATTGGATTTGATGGCTTGATGTCATTTCAGTGTCATACACCACGGGGCTAATTAGACACAAACAAAACAAAATACATTTGATATAACCATAGCATGATTAACTACCACATTGTCACATTATATTGTCACATTATATTGATTTATACAAACAATACCTTGCTCCTTCTACCCCATTGAATAGGCCCTTTCTGAAATAGAATTCTAGCCTGTGTTGGTCATGTAGCCAGACCACATCAGGGTCAGCACTAAAACATGTACAAAAAAGAACATGTCTCAGATTTGGATATATGCAACCTACAGCACAATGCGCTTAGATCATGGCTGACTTTGAAAATAATTACACAAGTATAGATATTCTTATATGGCCATGAGTAGAGACTTGATAGGAGTCTTTGGCACTGTTATGGTTTTTCCATTGATTTCAATGCCAGCTATGATCTCAGAGCATTGTTCTGTATTTGCATGTGACGGTAGATCTAGGTTTACATCTCTAACACACCGCTCTGTAACACCCAGGGCTATAAACATGATAAAATACCTTCTCATCTGGCCAAACACTCACCTTAATGCCACTCAACTTGGGGTACTCTTAGACAGTAGGTATCACATAACCACCCAGGTAAATGGAACATAGCTGACCCCCTAAGCTTTAGGGAATGGCGTTCCCTAAATTAGTGTTTGGACTTATCTGGGGATCTAGAACATGACACTCTTGATCTTCTTTGATTTGTGAGTCTCAGGCATCAACCTCGTCAGTCATTCTCACTGCTTCTACCCTAGAGGAGCCTCCACTATCCCACCACAGAAAAGAGCCAAGGGCCTCCTTTTGTGCACAAATATCAAATTATGATTGAAATGATGTCAGAATGATCTAAAGAATGGAGCTAGACTATTTGTTTTGGTCAAATGGAGCCATTAGAAAAAAATGTTCTCTATTTGATAACACTGTTTTACTGTTGGCCTATTAGTATTTATCTACAGTGCCTACAGAAAGTATTCAAACCCCTTGATTTTTCCCACATTTTGTTGCTCCCCCAGAGCGCTTCTAGGGAGAGTCGGACACCTGTCAGGCATTTCTAGATCAGTGTTCGCTAATCATCGAGCTGCAGCCCTCTTCCTTCCTCTCGAACCACTCTAAAATAGGGTACTTCATCACGCTGATGTCAGGTAAGGCTCTTGCCTGGTCTATGGCAGTATGGGAACAACAGTCAGTTTGGAGGAGTTCGTGGCAGAGGTAAAGAAGGTATTCGATGCGCCATTGTCCAAGAGAGGCTTCCCGGAAGTTTCTCCAGCTTTGGCAAGGCTCCCGCAGTGTGGCAGACTATGCAGTGGATTTCCGCACGTTGTGCAGCGGAGAGTGCCTGGAACCCAGAAGTTCTGTTCGACATGTTCCTGCATGGAGTTTCGGAGGAAGTAAAGGATGAGCTAGCTGCCTGGGAACTACCGACGGATCTCGACTCGCTCATCGCCTTGACCATTTGGATCGATGGTTGACTACGGGAACGGAGGAAGGAGAGGAGATTCGATTTCACTCACCCGTCCAGGGATTCCACCTCGCCTCCGAGGTATCCCAGAAGTCCCTGACGGCTCCATTGCCGAGAGAACCCAAGACCTACATTGAGGACTCCCTAGCTGCTGGGTTCATCTGTCCTTCTGCCTCCCTCGCCGTTGCAGGGTTCCCCGGAGAGTCTCCGATGGCTGCCGATTCACCTCTTCCTGAGCCCATGCAACTAGGCAGAGCTAGGCTGTCTCCAGCTGAACGGCTATACAGGCTTCACACTAAGAGCTGCCTGTATTTTGGGACTACTGGTCATTTTGTCTCCACCTGTCCACTAAAATACCAGGCTCACCGGTAGGAACGAGTACTCTGGTGGGCCATACAGAGAACTTTATCTCTCCCCTTATTCACATCCCTGTTCATGCCAAGTTGCTGTCGGGGAACCAGTCAAAATCTCCCCAAGTCCTCATCGACTCTGGGGCCGATGACAGCTTCATGGACGCTACACTGGCTTCCGAGCTGGATATCCCCACTCAGTCCCTCTCCATTCCCATGGACGTTAGAGCACTGGACGGGTCACCCACAATACCACCCCCATTAACCTACGTGTGCCAGGGAACCACAGCGTGACGATTCAGTTACTGCTCATTAAGTTTCCTCAGGTTCCTGTGGTATAGGGATTATCCTGGCTCCAGCGACACAATCCCCTCATTGACTGGTCTGCCGGTGCCATCATAGGCTGGAGCCCGTTCTGCCACGCCCATTGCCCGAAGTCAGTTCAGCCTGTCCCGGGACGTCTTCCTGGGGCCTCTGAAGTTGCCCCGGAACTCTCTGCCATACCCGCGGAGTATCAGGACCTCAGTAAGGCCCGGGCCACTTCGCTTCCGCCGCACCGACCACATGACAACGATATTGATCTTCTCCCAGGAACAACTCTGCCCCGGGACGACTGTACCCTCTGTCGGTCCGGAGGCCAAGGTTATGGAGACCTACATTGAGGACTCCCTAGCTGCTGGGTTCATCTGTCCTTCTGCCTCCCTCGCTATTGCAGGGTTCTTCTTTGTGGAGAAGGACAAAATCCAGCACCTGTGCATTGACTACCAAGGTCTCAATGACATCGCGCTATCCGCTACATCTCATCTCCTCGGCCTTCGAGCCGCTCCAGGGGACCACCGTGTTCTCCATGCTGGACCCATGGAACGCCTACCACCTGGTGCGGATACGGGAAGGAGACAAGTGGAAGACTGCCTTCAACACGGCCAGCAGCCACTATGATTACTTGGTCATGCCCTTTGGCCTTACCAATGCCCCTGCTGTGTTAAAGGCTCTGGTTAATGATGTTCTCTGCAACATGTTGAACTGGTTGGTCTTCGTCTACCTCGATGACATCCTAATCTTCTCCCGCTCGACCCAAGAACACGTGCTCCACGTCCGACAGGTTCTCCAACGCCTCCTGGAGAACCAGCTTTTTGTTAAAGCAGAGAAGTGTGAATTCCATCGCTCAACCATCCCCTTTCTGGGTTACATCATTGCTGCAAGAAGTGTACAGATGGATCCCTGGAAAGTGAGAGCTGTGTTGGATTGGCCCCAGCCTACGTCCAGAGTACAGCTGCAGCAACTTTTCACCAACTTTTATTGACGCTTTATCTGGGGCTAAAGCACCCTGGCTTCCCCCTGTCTTCACTCACCTCTCCTCACGTCGTCCCCAGCTGCTGATCGGGCGTTCTGGGATCTCAAACACCGCTTCACTACAGCTTCCATCTTGGTTCATACTGACCCATCCCGCCAGTTCGTGACGGAGGTTGGAGTGGGGGCTGTTCTGTCCCAGTGGTCTGCCCTGGACCTCAAGTTGCTTACCTGCACCTTCTTCTCCCACCGCCTCACGCCACGGAGAGGAACTACGATGTGAGGAATCGTGAGCTTCTTGCGTTGAAGCTCACAATTCCAGACAGGCTAGGTGGGTCCTAATGTTCACCCGGTTCAACTTCTCCCTCTTCAACTGGCCCGGGATCCAAGAATGTCAAACCAGACGCGTTGTCACGGATGTTCATGCCTGACAGGGTCTGCACTGCGGTCCTGCAGTGGGTCCACTCCTCCAGGCTCCCGGCGGTCCCTGGCTTTTGTGCAAAAATGCTTTTCGTGGCCTACCATGGTTCCTGACACCTCCGCATTTGTTGCCACTTGCACCGTCTGTGCACAGAATATGACTCCTCGGCAAGCTCTGGCTGTACTCCTCCAACCTCTGCCTGTAACTTTTACCGTCCCTGGTCTCACATCTCCCTGGACTTTGTCCCGGGTCTCCCTCCTTCTGATCGCAACACTGCCATCCTGACCGTTGTGGATCGGTTTTCCATAGCCGCCCACTTCATTCCTCTCCCCAAGCTACCCTCTGCCAACAAGATGGTCCAGCTCATGGTGCAGCACGTCTTCCGTATCCATGGACTGCTAGTTAACATGGTCTCCATCCGGAGTCCTCAGTTCTTGTCCCGGTTCTGGAAGGCGTTCTGCACCCTAACTGTCCTCTGGGCTCCACCCCCAGTCCAATGGCCAGTCGGAGCGAGCCAACCAGGACCTTGAGACTACTCTTCACTGCCTGGTCTCCGCCAACCCCATCACCTGGAGCCAGCAGCTCCCTGGTATTGTCTTGGGCAGAAGGAATGGCTGTCCACCCGGGATCTGCCCCTCAGGGTGGAATCCCGCAAACTCTCCCCCTGGTTTATCGGCCTGTTTCTCATCTCCAAAATCATTAGCCCTTCTGCTGTTTGTCTTCTGTTGCCCCGTATATATCCCACCTGTGTTCAGAGTTAAACCCATGTCTCACAGCCCTTTGTCTCCTGTTTCCAGGCCCACCCCTCTCCCCCGTCTCATCGACAGCCAACCGATGTACATGGTGAGGCTTCTCCTGAAGGTTCGACCTCTGGGCAGGGGGTTCCAGTACCTGGTAGACTGGGGTAGTTAAGGCCCAGGGGAGAGGTGCTGGGTCCCTGCCAGGGACATCCTGGACCCAGGCCTCATTGTGGTTTTCCAACGCTGGCACCCCGGTCAACCAGGTTGGTACCCGTAGAGGGGGGGGGGGGGGGGGGGTACTATCACACCCTGATCTGTTTCACCTTTTTTGTGCCTGTCTCTTACCAAGGAGACAGTGAATTTTCCTGAGTGGTCGAGTTACAGTTTTGACTTATCTCTACCGGAAAATCTATGGCAAGACCTGAACATGGATGTCTAGCAATGATCCACAACCAATTTGACAGTGCTTGAAGAATTTTAAAAATAATAATGGGCATATCTTGCACAATCCAGGTGTGGAAAACTCTTAGAGAAAGAAAGCTCTTAGAGTCTGTGTTGTTGGTTTTAATTCATTCCTAAGAAAAAAAAATATTCATAGTTTATTACTGTGTAATTACCATTTACCATGTAATTTCTCAGTGACTACTTGGTGATTTATGCCACTTAATTACCCATGAAAAGTGCCTCCTCACTCCCATTCCTGTGACGCTGCAAGGGGGCGTATCCCCAGCTTTTCAACGCATTCCCTTTTAATTGGTCAGTTTTACCCATGTGATATAAAGACATTCATCGACGCTAAGAGCGACGAATAAAAAGATTATCCCAATTTTGGCGCTCTTAAAATTTTGACGTTTTATATTAATTGTGCTGTGTTGCGCAAGACGAACAAAGTGGCTCCGGGTGGAACTGTTTGCTTGAATGTCGGGCTATTGTTATGCAGGTGAATGAGGACCCAAAAGCGACTTGGCGAAAACAGAGTCTTTAATCCAGTAAAGTAAATATACAATCATAAAGCACAATTCCACTCGTAATGACGAGAACAGACTGGAGACTCGATCATGAACTGCAGGTTGCCTCGGGAAGGCACTTGAACGTAGCAGACTCAGACACCTGCTCACCACGCAGCATCTGAGGGAAACACGACACGACAGGGCGATACACAGACACAGCACGGTGAACAATAGACAAGGATCCGACAGGGCAGGAACTGAAAACAAGGGGAGAAATAGGGACTCTAATCAGGGAAAAAGATAGGGAACAGGTGTGGGAAGACTAAATGATTGATTAGGGGAATAGGAACAGCTGGGAGCAGGAACGGAACGATAGAGAGAAGAGAGAGAGGAAGGGAGAGAGAAAAAGGGGAACGAACCTAAAAAGACCAGCAGGGGGAAAACGAACAGAGGGAAAAGCAAAATGACAAGACAATATAAGACGATACATGACAGTACCCCCCCACTCACCGAGCGCCTCCTGGCGCTCTCGAGGAGGAACACTGGCGGCAACGGAGGAAATCATAGATCACAAACGGTCCAGCACGTCCCGAGAAAGAACCCAACTCCTCTCCTCAGGACCGTAACGGAAAAACGAAAAAAAGGGAAACTAGGGTACTACTCTAAAAAAAAAAAAAAAAATGAGACACGGGTAGAGAACTGAAAGCTTTAGAGCAAACAGGACCAAACAGGCCAGGAGAGTAACAACTAGGGACAGACTGAGACACAGCAAGGGCAGGAACAAGAACAGGAGAGATGCGATGGCAGGGAACAGACTGAGACCCAGCAAGACCAGGAGCAGAAGCAGAAAAAAATTACCAGACTTCTTCTGCGCGCAGTCCGAACACGCAGCCACGAAACGGCGCGTGTCACGCTCCTGAGTAGGCCACCAAAACCGCTGGCGAATAGAAGCAAGCGTACCCCGAACGCCGGGATGGCCAGCTAACTTGGCAGAGTGAGCCCACTGAAGAACAGCCAGACGAGTAGAAACAGGAACGAAAAGAAGGTTACTAGGGCAAGCGCGCGGCGACGCAGTGTGCGTGAGTGCTTGCTTAACCTGTCTCTCTATTCCCCAGACAGTCAACCCGACAACACGCCCAACAGGAAGGATCCCTCGGGATCGGTAGAAGCCACAGAAGAACTAAAGAGACGGGATAAAGCATGAGGCTTGGTGTTCTTAGTACCCGGGCAATAAGAAATAACGAATTTGAAACGAGCGAAAAACAACGCCCAACGAGCATGACGCGCATTCAGTCGTTTGGCAGAACGGATGTACTCAAGGTTCTTTTGGTCAGTCCAAACGACAAAAGGAACGGTCGCCCCCTCCAACCACTGTCGCCATTTGCCTAGGGCTAAACGGATGGCGAGCAGTTCGCGGTTAGCCACATCATAGTTACGTTCCGACGGTGACAGGCGATGAGAAAAATACGCACAAGGGTGGACTCCATCGTCAGTATCGGAGCGCTGGGACAGAATGGCTCCCACGCCCACCCCGACGCGTCAACCTCAACAATAAACGGTTTAGTGACGTCAGGTGCAACAAGGATAGGAGCGGATGCAAAACGCTTCTTGAAGAGATCAGGACAACAATCATACGACCGGTGAGGAGGAAGGGAGTTGGTTCTGGACCGACTGAAGACCGTGCGCAGACCATGATACTCCTCCGGCACTCCTGTCAAATCACCAGGTTCCTCCTGAGAAGAGGGGACAGAACAAACAGGAGAAATAGCAGACATTAAACACTTCACATGACAAGAAACGTTCCAGGAAAGGATAGAATTACTAGACCAATCAAAAGAAGGATTATGACACACTAGCCAGGGATGACCCAAAACAACAGGTGTAAAAGGTGAACAAAAAATCAAAAAAGAAATGGTCTCACTATGGTTACCAGATACAGTGAGGGTTAAAGGTAGTGTTTCATATAATATACTGGGGAGAGGACTACCATCCAAGGCAAACATGACCGTGGGCTCCCTAACTGTCTGAGAGGAATGTCATGTTCCCGAGCCCAGGCTTCGTCCATAAAACAGCCCTCCGCCCCAGAGTCTATTAATGCACTGCAGGAAGCTGCCGATCCGGTCCAGCGTAGATGGACCGGTAAGGTAGTACAGGTACTTGACGGAGAGGACCGTCTAGTAGCGCTTATCAGTCGCCCTCCGCTTACTGATGAGCTCTGGCCTTTAACTGGACATGAAATGACAAAATGACCAGCGGAACCGCAATAGAGACAGAGGCGGTTGGTGATTCTCCGTTCCCTCTCCTTAGTCGAGATGCGAATACCCCCCAGCTGCATGGGCTCAACACCTGAGTCAGTGGGGAAAGATGGTAGTGTCGGGGAGAGGGGAGACACAGTTAACGCGAGCTCTCTTCTATGAGCTCGGTGACGAAGATCTACCCGTCGTTCAATGCGAATAGCGAGTTCAATCAAAGAATCCACGCTGGATGGAACCTCCCGAGAGAGAATCTCATCCTTAACCTTAGCGTGGAGTCCCTCCAGAAAACGAGCGAGCAACGCCTGCTCGTTCCAGTTACTGGAGGCAGCAAGAGTGCGAAACTCTATAGAGTAATCCGTTATGGATCGATTACCTTGACATAGGGAAGACAGGGACCAGGAAGCTTCTTTCCCAAAAACTGAGCGATCAAAAACCCTTATCATCTCCTCTTTAAAGTTCAGATAATTGTTAGTACACTCAGCGCTTGCCTCCCAGATAGCTGTGCCCCACTGCCGAGCCCGACCAGTAAGGAGTGATATGACGTAGGCAATCCGAGCTCTCTCTCTTGAGTATGTGTTGGGTTGGAGAGAGAACACTATATCACACTGGGTGAGAAAGGAGCGGCACTCAGTGGGCTGCCCAGAATAACATGGTGGGTTATTAACCCTAGGTTCCGGAGGCTCGGAAGACCCGGAAGTAGCTGGTGGCACGAGACGAAGACTCTGATACTGTCCTGAGAGGTCGGAGACCTGAGCGGCCAGGGTCTCAACGGCATGCCGAGCAGCAGACAATTCCTGCTCGTGTCTGCCGAGCATCGCTCCCTGGAACTCGAGAGTAGAGTAGAGAGAATCCATAGTCGCTGGGTCCATTACTGGTCGGATCCTTCTGTTATGCAGGTGAATGAGGACCCAAAAGCGACTTGGCGAAAACAGAGTCTTTAATCCAGTAAAGTAAATATACAATCATAAAGCACAATTCCACTCGTAATGACGAGAACAGACTGGAGACTCGATCATGAACTGCAGGTTGCCTCGGGAAGGCACTTGAACGTAGCAGACTCAGACACCTGCTCACCACGCAGCATCTGAGGGAAACACGACACGACAGGGCGATACACAGACACAGCACGGTGAACAATAGACAAGGATCCGACAGGGCAGGAACGGAAAACAAGGGGAGAAATAGGGACTCTAATCAGGGAAAAAGATAGGGAACAGGTGTGGGAAGACTAAATGATTGATTAGGGGAATAGGAACAGCTGGGAGCAGGAACGGAACGATAGAGAGAAGAGAGAGAGGAAGGGAGAGAGAAAAAGGGGAACAAACCTAAAAAGACCAGCAGGGGGAAAACGAACAGAGGGAAAAGCAAAATGACAAGACAATATAAGACAATACATGACAGCTATGTCCTGAAGGATAACATTGCTTAAAGACGCAATAAGAAGGTATGTGAATGAAGGACTAATCGAAATGATATAGCAGTCCAACCTAATGATGTAAATTTCCTAACCAGTGAAGGAGATAGCGAATAAGAGCAACATAGTGATAACGGACTGAAGATCGGATTGAAGCCATTTTCTCCTGTAAGTAGGCTATTATCTATTTGTATTGACTTGATTTACTTATTATTATTATCATTATTATTAGAATACAGTAGTGCACGATACATTATTATTGGAATACAGTAGTGCACGATACAATGTGTTAGATCATAATGTATTATTTCAATTTGATAATGGAACATTTTGGAAGAACTGATGAAGAAAGTACAATATTTGAGTTGAATCAGCCTGCCCTAGAAATATGATGGGTTATGACTATGTTGTAATTATTTCAGCTAGACTCCCTCCCCAAAGATACACACAACCTAGTTCACCACATTCCAACTAACTTAGACAAGCCTATAAAGGGACCCCTCCCAATAGGATCTAATGAACAGCACACGGATGGAACAGTCAAGCTGTACCCTTGTCGCATTGTTTGCATTACGCATAATGATCGGCATACCTATAAGGAATTATATCACACACCCTTCTATTCTGTTTCTCAGGCGGACGAGGAGCGTGGTGACTGGTGTGTTGACATCATAAATGTGGGCACGGCTCACAGCGAGGTGAACCTCCAACACGCGGGTGATGAACAGCCGGGACATCTGACTCTCCTACCTCCTGGGCATCGGCCTGTTGCACGTCATCCTGCTCAGCATCCCCTTCGCTAGCGTACCCATAGTTTGGACCCTCACCAACATCATACACAACCTGGTGGTTGGCTATGCCTAGGGGCACCAGTGAAACCTCACCACTGTATAACCTAAGTACTGTTGGTGGATGGTCCAGTCAGCGTTATCAACACAATGGTAGTCTCTATAAGCAAACTCCTGTACTGTCAATAGGAGAGGGAAGAGTGAAGGTCAATAAAGTCAATAGTTCATGGGGCAGTCTTGAACATTTACCCATTTTTTTATGGCAGTTGTATTGCTATAAAAGTTACAGAACAGTACTATGTCAGCTTACACACCCTTTCCTAAAATACCTCGATTTGCAGTTGTAGGCTACTGAAAAATTCATAGAATCACTTTTGCCCATGCAATTTAAAATTTACAGTGCATTCGGAAAGTGTTCAAACCCCCTGACTTTTTCTTCATTTTGTTACGCTACAGCTTTATTCTAAAAGGGATTTTTTTTTAAACATGTCCCTCATCGATCTATACACAATGCCCCATAATGACAAAGCAAAAACAGGTTTTTAGAATTCTTGGCAATTAAAAAAACAACAACTGAAATATCACATTTTCGTAAGTATTAAGACCCGTTATTCCGTGCTTTTTTGACGCACTTTTGGCAATGATTACAGCCTTGAGTCTTCTTGGGTATGACTCTACAAGCTTGGCACACCTGTATTTGGGGAGTTTCTCCCATTCTTCTCTGCAGATCCCCTTAAGCTCTGTCAAGTTGGATGGAGAGTGTTGCTACACAGCTATTTTCAGGTCTTTCCAGAGATGTTTGATTGGGTTCAAGTCCGGGTTCTTTCTTAATGGGCCGCTTAAGGATATTCAGAGACTTGTTCCCGAAGCGACCCCTATGTTGTCTTGGCTGTGTGTTTAGGGTTGTTGTTCTGTTGGAAGGTGAACCTTCACCCCAGTCTTAGGTCCTGAGTGCTTTGGAGCAGATTTTCATCAAGTATCTGTCTGTACTTCGCTCAGTTCATCATTCCCTCGATCCTGACTAGACCCCCAGTCCCTAACACTGAAAAATATCCCCACAGCAAGATGCTACCACGACCATCCTTCACTGTAGGGATGGTGCCAGGTTTCCTCCAGATGTGATGCTTGGCATTCAGCCAAAGAGTTCCATCTTGGTTTCATCAGACCAGAGAATTTTATTTCTCATGGTCTAAGAGTACTTTAGGTGCCTTTTGGCAAACTCCAAGCGGGCTGTCATGTGCCTTTTTCTGAGTGGCTTCCGTCTGGCCACTCTACCATAAAGGCCTGATTGGTGGAGTGCTGCAGAGATGTTTGTCCTTCTGCAAGTCCTTTATCATCACCACAGAGGAACTCTGGAGCTCTGTCAGAGTGACCATCGGGTTCTTGGTCACCTCCCTGACCACGGCCCTTTTCCTCCGATTGCTCATTTTGGCCAGACGGCCAGCTCTAGGAAGAGTCTTGGTGGTTCCAAACTTCTTCCATTTAAGAATGATGGAGGCCACTGTGTTCTTGGGGACCTTCAATGCTGCATAATTTTTTTGTACCCTTCCCCAGATCTGTTCCTCGACACAATCCTGTCTCAGAACTCTACGGACAATTCCTTCAATCACATGGCTTGATTTTTGCTCTGACATGCACTGTCAACTATGGGACCTTATATAGAGAGGTGTGTGTCTTTCCAAATCATGTCCAATCAATTGAATTTACCACAGGTGGACTCCAATCAAGTTGTAAGAGGTTCTCAAGGATAATCAATGGAAACAGGATGCACCTGAGCTCAATTTCGAGTTTCATAGCAAAGGGTCTGAATACTTATGTAAATTTACATTTACATTACATTTACATTTAAGTCATTTAGCAGACGCTCTTATCCAGAGCGACTTACAAATTGGTGCATTCACCTTATGACATCCAGTGGAACAACCACTTTACAATAGTGCATCTAAATATTTTAAGGGGGGTGAGAAGGATTACTTTATCCTATCCTAGGTATTCCTTAAAGAGGTGGGGTTTCAGGTGTCTCCGGAAGGTGGTGATTGACTCCGCTGTCCTGGCGTCGTGAGGGAGTTTGTTCCACCATTGGGGAGCCAGAGCAGCGAACAGTTTTGACTGAGCTGAGCGGGAACTGTACTTCCTCAGTGGTAGGGAGGCGAGCAGGCCAGAGGTGGATGAACGCAGTGCCCTTATTTGGGTGTAGGGCCTGATCAGAGCCTGGAGGTACTGAGGTGCCGTTCCCCTCACAGCTCCGTAGGCAAGCACCATGGTCTTGTAGCGGATGCGAGCTTCAACTGGAAGCCAGTGGAGAGAGCGGAGGAGCGGGGTGACGTGAGAGAACTTGGGAAGGTTGAACACTAGACGGGCTGCAGCGTTCTGGATGAGTTGTAGGGGTTTAATGGCACAGGCAGGGAGCCCAGCCAACAGCGAGTTGCAGTAATCCAGACGGGAGATGACAAGTGCCTGGATTAGGACCTGCGCCGCTTCCTGTGTGAGGCAGGGTCGTACTCTGCAGATGTTGTAGAGCATGAACCTACAGGAACGGGCCACCGCCTTGATGTTAGTTGAGAACGACAGGGTGTTGTCCAGGATCACGCCAAGGTTCTTAGCGCTCTGGGAGGAGGACACAATGGAGTTGTCAACCGTGATGGCGAGATCATGGAACGGGCAGTCCTTCCCCGGGAGGAAGAGCAGCTCCGTCTTGCCGAAGTTCAGCTTGAGGTGGTGATCCGTCATCCACACTGATATGTCTGCCAGACATGCAGAGATGCGATTCGCCACCTGGTCATCAGAAGGGGGAAAGGAGAAGATTAATTGTGTGTCGTCTGCATAGCAATGATAGGAGAGACCATGTGAGGTTATGACAGAGCCAAGTGACTTGGTGTATAGCGAGAATAGGAGAGGGCCTAGAACAGAGCCCTGGGGGACACCAGTGGTGAGAGCGCGTGGTGAGGAGACAGATTCTCGCCACGCCACCTGGTAGGAGCGACCTGTCAGGTAGGACGCAATCCAAGCGTGGGCCGCGCCGGAGATGCCCAACTCGGAGAGGGTGGAGAGGAGGATCTGATGGTTCACAGTATCGAAGGCAGCCGATAGGTCTAGAAGGATGAGAGCAGAGGAGAGAGAGTTAGCTTTAGCGGTGCGGAGCGCCTCCGTGATACAGAGAAGAGCAGTCTCAGTTGAATGACTAGTCTTGAAACCTGACTGATTTGGATCAAGAAGGTCATTCTGAGAGAGATAGCGGGAGAGCTGACCAAGGACGGCACGTTCAAGAGTTTTGGAGAGAAAAGAAAGAAGGGATACTGGTCTGTAGTTGTTGACATCGGAGGGATCGAGTGTAGGGTTTTTCAGAAGGGGTGCAACTCTCGCTCTCTTGAAGACGGAAGGGACGTAGCCAGCGGTCAGGGATAAGTTGATGAGCGAGGTGAGGTAAGGGAGAAGGTCTCCGGAAATGGTCTGGAGAAGAGAGGAGGGGATAGGGTCGAGCGGGCAGGTTGTTGGGCGGCCGGCCGTCACAAGACGCAAGATTTCATCTGGAGAGAGAGGGGAGAAAGAGGTCAGAGCACAGGGTAAATAAGATACTTCTGTGTTTTATATGTAGTAAAATGGGAAAACAATTCTCAAAACCTGTTTTCGCTTTGTCATTATGGGGTATTGTGTGTATATTGATGAATGAAAAAGGTTGTAACGTAACAAAGTGTCGAAAAAGGGAAGGGGTCTGAATACTTTCCGAATGCACTGCAACAGCTAAAGTTTTCCTGGCCAAGTATTCTGTGCTGTGTGTTGTAGTGCATGTGATTTGTTGTTACACTTGGTGAAAGGAACTCCATTTGAGACTCCCGACCAGAGCAAGGCCCGCTTCTACACATACTGGGAGCAGATTGACTATTGGTGTCCAGTTTACTGCCTCAAGCAAGTTCCTCACCATCACCCCCATCATCCTGTTAGGACTCCCTACAGTACCATACTCTGCACTGTTTTATGTTATTACTGTTTTATACTTATAAACTAATAGTCTATTTACTACTTAGAAACCCTTTATAAAGTATAATTCAATGCAAAGTGGCTACATTGGTATTTAAGGAGGAAAAGGACTGACAAGTGAAACCTATTCTTTAAGCATTGTTTGCTTCCCTGCTGTCCTTGTTAATCACTTCAGTGTCCTCCCAGCAGCCTCTTCCATCAAGTCTGTGGGCAATGGGAGTCTGGACTGTTGTAGTGCCTGCTGTGCTTGCTGGCAGTGAAGGCCCTAGTCCTTCAGTCTTTCTTTGACCTACCCTTACTTTCTCTCCCTCCTACATTCTTCCTCTCCCCCTAGCTACATCCTCACCAGCTTCTACACCAAATACGACCAGGACCACTTTGTGGTCAACGCGGTCTCCCTGATGACTGTGCTCATTCCCAAGCTCCCCCAGCTTCACGGAGTCCCAATCTTATGGGATTAACAAGTACTGATGGGATGGAAGGGGACACCGCCATCTCCCTGTGGACTGTGAGCACAGAGTATCAGGCTCCTTGCTGTGGCCCCGGCCCATAGGGATGCATGGTCCCGCTCTGTCTCCCAATGCTATTTGAGCACAATGCTAAAATGAAGCCTATGGGGGATACACAAGACAAAAGCTGTAACTCAGAGGCAGAATTGATTTACTGTAACTGCACAGGGCTCGGCTGAGTCCGAGTTCCTATGTGTTCCCATTGAAGCTGTGCTGTGGCATTTATTTGTGGTTCTCTTCATGTCAGAGCTGTTTGAATTCACAGAGAACACTGCAAGGGAGGCCTTTGAGGACATACAGTAGTATGAAATGTTTTTAGATCCAGTTACAACGTGGAGAGGAGAGAACTCTGAACGGTTTGGTCCTGAGAGAAATGAGACGGAGACATTTTGCACCCAGGGGGACATTTTGAAAGTTATGGCACTCCGCTATGGATGATGCCCTCTAGAATTACAACTCTACCTTTATTTTGCATCTGTTCCTCAAAAGGCTCATCTTCTCTTTGTGTCTTAAGAAAGGACAGATAGCTAGAGGGAGGGTTAGCTAGGGAGTTGCTCTGACTGTCGCAGTGGTCAGACAAGAGGGAACAACAGAATGACGGTTTGTGCTGTTTGTGCCGTCATTCTTTTACCAAAATTCGCACCTGCACTGTTCTTCAAGTAAATGTGGTTTTGTATAATTTTAAGTGTACATTTTTAAAAGTAGTCCTGGTGTAAAACATGTTAATGTACTACTTAAGTAGTTTTTTGGGGTATCTGTACTTTAATTTTGCTTTTACTTCACTACATTCCTAAAGAAAATTATTTACTTTTTACTCCGTACATTTTCCCTGACAGTATGTGTTACATTTTGACAGGAAAATGGTCCAATTCACACACTTATCATGTCACGTTCTGATCTCCGTTCCATTGTTTTGTCTTTGTTTTAGTACGGTCAGGGCGTGAGTTGGGGTGGGCTGTCTATGTTCCTTTTTCTATAATTTGGGATTTCTGTGTTTGGCCTCTTATGGTTCTTAATCAGAGGCAGCTGTCAATCGTTGTCCCTGATTGAGAACCAAACTTACATAGCCTGCTTTCACTTCTGAGTTGTGGGTGATTTATTGTTTTTGTTTCAGTGTTCACAATTAATAAACCAAGATGAACACTTACTACGCTGCGCTTTGGTCCTCACCTTCATACGACGACTGTTACATATCAAGAGAACATCCCTGGTCATCCCTACTGCCTCTGATCTGGCGGACTCAATAAACTCAAATGCTTTGTTTGTAAATTATGTCTGAGTGTCGTAGTGTGCCCCTGGCTATCCAACAATAAATAAAAACTAGAACATTGTGCTTTCTGGTTTGCTTAATATAAGGAATTTGAAATGGTTTGTGCTTTGACTTTGACTTTTGATACTTTATTTATTTTAGCAATTCCATTTACTTATGATTCTTAAGTATATTTAAGTAATACCTTTACTCAAGTAATACTTTTCTGGGTGACTTTCACTTTTATCTGAGTGATTTTCTATTAAGGTATCTTTACTTCTACTCAAGTATGACAATTGAGTACTTTTTCCACCGCTGCTTGTGGATAGATTTGTATGGTTTGTTTAACTTCGCACAATTTTTTTTCATACATTTTAAAGTGAAATATCTGAGTCTCAATCACTCTGATACTATGGAATTGCCCCTTAGGCTAATGCACAATACATTCAGGACTAATGTTAAAACATTTTTAAAAGTAAAACCTATAACGATGAGGGTTCAAGTTTTTGTTTTGTTTACTTCTTCAGGAGTTATGTGTACCCCTGTGGGACGGTTGATCTAACGTAGGCTAGCATGAGGTTGTAAGTAAACAAGAACATTTCCCAGGACATAGACATATTTGATATTGGCAGAAAGCTTAAATTATTGTTAATCTAACTGCACTGTCCAATTTACAGTAGCTATTACAGTGAAATAATACTATGCTATTGTTTGAGGATAGTGCACCGTTTTGAACATTAATAAGCAAATTAGGATCATTTGGGCAGTCTTGAAACGAAATTTTGAACAGAAATGAAATGGTTCATTGGATCAGTGTGAAACTTTGCACGTACACTGCTGCCATCTATCGGCCAAAATCTAAATGGCACCTGGGCTGGAATAATACACTATGCTCTTTATCCTGCATTTCAAAGATCATGGTACAAAACAATACAAGAGAACAGTCTGTTTTTTGTATTATCTTTTACCAGATCTAATGTGTTATATTCTCCTACATTAACATTTCCTCAAACTTCAAAGTGTTTCCTTTCAAATGGTACCAAGAATATGCATATCCTTGCTTCAGGTCCTGAGCTTCAGGCAGTTAGATTTGGGTATGTCATTTTAGGCTAAAATTGAGAAAAAAAAGGGGCCAATCTTTAATAGGTTTTTAAGAGTAGGCCTACATGAAAAAGCATCATGTTTTCTATTGTTGTTCCTAGACGTTTCCACTTCACAATAACAACACTTAAAGTTGACCTTGGCAGCGCTAGCAGGGTAGAAATGTAACGAACTGACTTGTTGGAAAGGTGGCATCCAAATGACAGTGGCATCCAATGACAGCCAATGTTTGTCTATGGAGATTGCATGGATGTGTGCTCGATTTTATATACCTGTCAGCAACGGGTGAGCTGAAATCGAAGAATCCACTAATTTCAAAGTGTGTCCACATACTTTTGTATACTGTAGCTGATGTTGTTGAATTATATCGGGTTTTTTCAGGTTTAGAGGCTACAGTTTTCGCCTAAGGTGTTTTATGCTCTAATTTTAAAAAGCTTAGTCTTTCAAAAATCTACTGTATTTCTTAGTATTCATATAAAGTATTGAGAACACAATGGCACATAGGAAAAGTAAGAAATGGATATGTAATTTGCAAAGTTACAGCAGATGTATTTTCTCTCTGACTGTGAATATACTATAGTTTATTAATAATAGATTTGAGTTAGTACTTTAAACTAGTTTGATTTGTACATTGTTAGGGGGGAAATTCTGATTTATTTGCTTAGGTGACGCTTATTTAGAATCTAGTATCTAAATGTTATCAGAATGGTTTTGTCTAGACTTCTGTCTGACAATATTACACGATTGTTCAACATTAAAATTCTATATTCATGTAATCAAGTTGTTCTGTCATTTCTTTATAGGCCACCTCTCATATTAACATACATTAAATCTTGTATCAGCTCACTAAACTAACACAGGATGGCAGCAAAGCTGTACTGAGGGGAAAATCCTTCAGTAAAGTACACTACTTGAATACTTTGTCCTGACTCCTAACACAACTACTGGCCAGCACTGACCAGCACTGACCAGCCAACGTCTGGGTAAGCTGAGCTTTTAACATGTATACTAACCAAGTCCAATCAGCCCCATTTATTATTGCGTGAATCCACACTCTGTAAAATATGTGTCTGGCTTTGAATCTGTAATTAAATGTTTGATCAAATCCAGACATTCCAAATAGAGCAGAAGCCATCAAATCTACATTTCCATCATACAATGCTAGATTGTTATGACAACAATAGAATATGCCATGTGCTGTATTTATGCTCTGCTACAGTGACGTTCTCGCTTTAAATACACTTCTCTCCAGTAGAGGGCAGCAAATGCCGGTCACTGATCCTAATCTGAACAGACATTTCCCTCCTAAAAATAGAAACCGCCTCAAGGTAGAGATTGTTGGCCTCTTTTTATCTTTCCTACATGCATTTTGTACATTTCCAAGGGTTTGTGTGGACTTGTCAGCTCACCCCAACCTTGTCTCTTTCATTGAAATTGCATTTGAAGATTGCTGTTACGGTACAAGTATAAGTTGTACATTTCTGTACTATATAGCTCAAATTCCTCTCTCATTTCACCCGTTCTCTCACTGTTCATCATTACAGGACTCTTAACTCCCACATGCTTTCAATTGCTTGTTAATTTTCCCTATCTGAGAGCAGTGACCTTATATTCCCCTGGCCCTCCCTATAGTAAGCTCTTCCCATAGAAAAGTTATATAATATATTCTGTACAGTATCAGTCCGTGTCCTCACTCACTATCTGCACCTTCGTCTGCACTGTTGCCTTGGTGACACTCAATCGTTTCCTGTGTCGTTGTCAGCTAGTGTATGGTGTAAACCGTACAATTATTTCACAACAATTGATTTGTACTTTGATAACATGTTGTCATACTGGAAAGAATAGCAGTGTGACACACCAGGCCAAACTGGCTTGTAAACTCATACAAAGAGACTTTATCAAGAGCAGCAATATCCAATATGAATTCACAGTTAATAATAAAGGAAGGCCCCATCCCAAGAAAGCCAAACACATGATGTGTTATCTACATAAATCTACTTATTCCAAGTTGTGCCTTTGAAATATACATGTGCTGTGTTGTCGGATTCCCTTTGCGTGCACCGCGGCTTTTCGAGGAGGTGACAGTGACAGCAAGTGCAGGGGATTAGGTCAATTAGCAAACACAACAAATCTTCTAGTAGCAGTGCAAAGATTGTCTCCATGTACTTTCCCCTCCTACCCACTGACGCTCACACAAAGTGACCTGAAAGAGGGCAGCAGTGATGAATATCTCATGTGTTCCTTGGTGGAGTACCCTATAAATAGCAGCATTTCAGAATATAGGTACATTAAATATGAGCTTTGGAAGTCCCTATGGGTCTGTGAACTGAGAACGGAGTGAACTGAGAAACCCAAGGACAGCCACAGTTCAGAGGAGAGATCCCTAAAACGTGTGTTATTGGAAAGAACTTGGAATGAGAGGGAAGAGAGGGACGCTGTCAAACACAGTTAGGTGTGATATGAGAGGATGGTGGGTTCCGGGGTGTGGAGGAGATAGATACAGGATGGTAGCATATTGTGAAAGTGTACTCCAAAGGGAAAGGGGCAAATGCAGTTCTATATTTGCTATCTTTGCACTGGGCCAAGAGTCAAAGGTCAAGAGTCAAATGTTTGCTGGATTTGATCAAAACTATAATCCCTATTGCTGATACAACAAGAAAACAGATCTTCCCAAAGATCTTCGTAAAAAATTTGGGGGGCAACATCATAAAAGGCTTCTTATACTTATTTGTAATCCTTATACATGTTGTCTATACTTTTTTACATTATTTTCGATTATACCCAAATGAACATATTTTGAAAGCCAGACATTATCATGTCTGGTAGCCTGGTACTTATCTATCATAACCGACTTTGCACAACTCAAAAGCACTTAGATGTGTTTCTTACATTAGACGTTGGCTAATGACACATTTAAGTAATGGATGGCTGAAGAGGTATTAGTCATTGGCAAGTATGGAAACACAAGCTAACTGATACACTCTACAAAGATTTATCATAACATGAATATTAATCGACTATTTTACATGATTAACATCTGTGGTGCAGTTTGCCTCCACATGAAATACTTAATTGGTAATGATATTTTAGACTATTATATGACGTTATAGCTGAACACCTGTGAAATGGTTCAGAAGAGCGGAAAGTATTTAGGAACCGAGAGAGAGAGGGAAATCATGAGAAGGGTGAGAGGTCATGAATAAAACACTTATCAGCACTAACAAACAAATAGCCACCCATTCGACATGATTAAGCATCTTAGTGGTGCATTTTCAGTTAGCCATCATACTGATGAGTATTGAGCCATTCTTCCTTTGCATTATTAAAGGTATCAGTGGATTCTTTCAAGGTAATGCTCCCGTGAGAGAGTAACGGTTAATGTGATTGGATGTTAATAATTTGACGAGGCTACCTGTATTTGACGTTGTGTTGTTATTTCACTGAACACTAGATGGATGAATTGTATTTTTTTGCAGTGAAACAAGGTTACTCAGGCAAGAAAAAAACCTCACACAAATGTATAGCCTCGTTGGAAAATATAAATGGACTGTTTGAAAATGTGAAGATTTTTTTTTTTTTTTTTTACAAAAATGTGAATCGCATATTTATTTGGCGTACCCCCGACGGCATTGCGTGTACCCCAGTTTGGGAATACCTGACCTATTCAATTCAACCTACTGTATGAGCATGGCACACTAAGGCAATTCAACCACGGTTGCTGATGAACCTATTGCCTCACTCATGCAATAATCACTATCCTTTTTTTCAACCAATGGGCATGCAGCAACAGTCTTCCAACGACCTCCCACCTTCCCACACCCACCAGCATAATAACCTTTAAGCCCGTCAATGGAACTAATTTCCATCAGCAGGAGAGTTTTGATGCCAGCTGTCCAGCATAGGGCAACCTGTCATCAGCATCTGGCTCTGAGGAGCATTAAACTTTTACTCAAGTGGTATTTTACTGGGTGACTTTCACTTTTACTAGAGTCCTTTTCCATTAAGGTATCTTTACTTTTACTCAAGTATAACAATTGGGTACTTTTTCCACCACTGTGGAGGAGCCGGCCTAAGTTTAATTTACAGTTTTGTGGACTGCACAGCCTGCACGTCAACAGGTACAGTGGGGAGAACAAATATTTGATACACTCCCGATTTTGCAGGTTTTCCGACTTACAAAGCATGTAGAGGTCTGTAATTTTTACCATAGGTACACTTCAACTGTGAGAGACGGAATCTAAAACAAAAACCCCGAAAATCACATTGTATGATTTTTAAGTAATTAATTAGCATTTTATTGCATGACATAAGTATTCGATCACCTACCAACCAGTAAGAATTCCGGCTCTCACAGACCTGTTAGATTTTCTTTAAGAAACCCTCCTGTTCTCCACTCATTACCTGTATTAACTGCACCTGTTTGAACTCGTTACCTGTTTAAAAGACACCTGTCCACACACTCAATCAAACAGACTCCAACCTCTCCACAATGGCCAAGTCCAGAGAGCTGTGTAAGGACATCAGGGATAAAATTGTAGACCTGCACAAGGCTGGGATAGGCTACAGGACAATAGGCAAGCAGCTTGGAGAGAAGGCAACAACTGTTGGCCCAATTATTAGAAAATGGAAGAAGTTCAAGAAGACGGTCAATCACCCTCGGTCTGGGGCTCCATGCAAGATCTCACCTCGTGGGACATCAATGATCATGAGGAAGGTGAGGGATCAGCCCAGAACTACACTGCAGGACCTGGTCAATGACCTGAAGAGAGGTGGGACCACAGTCTCAAAGAAAACCATTAGTTACACACTACGCTGTCATGGATTAAAATCCTGCAGCGCACGCAAGGTCCCCCTGCTCAAGCCAGCGAATGTCCAGGCCTGTTTGAAGTTTGCCAATGACCATCTGGATGATCCAGAGGAGGAATGGGAGAAGGTCATGTGGTCTGATGAGACAAAAATAGAGCTTTTTGGTCTAAACTCCACTCGCCGTGTTTGGAGGAAGAAGAGTACAACCCCAAGAACACCATCCCAACCGTGAAGCACGGAGGTGGAAACATCATTCTTTGGGGATGCTTTTCTGCAAAGTGGACGACTGCACTGTATTGTATTGAGGATGGATGGGGAGGATGGATGGGGCCATGTATCGCGAGATCTTGGCCAATAACCTCCTTCCCTCAGTAAGAGCATTGAAGATGGGTCGTGGCTGGGTCTTCCAGCATGACAACAACCCGAAACACACAGCCAGGGCAAATAAGAAGTGGCTCCGTAAGAAGCATCTCAAGGTCCTGGAGTGGCCTAGCCAGTCTCCAGACCTGAACCCAATAGAAAATCTTTGGAGGGAGCTGAAAGTCTGTATTGCCCAGCAACATCCCCGAAACCTGAAGGATCTGGAGAAGGTCTGTATGGAGGAGTGGGCCAAAATCCCTGCTGTAGTGTGTGCAAACCTGGTCAAGAACATTTACATTTAAGACATTTAGCAGACGCTCTTATCCAGAGCGACTTACAAATTGGTGCATTCACCAAGAACTATAGGAAACGTTTGATCTCTGTAATTGCAAACAAAGGTTTCTGTAGCAAATATTAAGTTCTGCTTTTCTGATGTATCAAATACTTATGTCATGCAATAAAATACAAATTAATTACTTAAAAATCATACAATGTGATTTTCTGTATTTTTGTTTTAGATTCTGTCTCTCACAGTTGAAGTGTACTTATGATAAAAAATTACAGACCTCTACATGCTTTGTAAGTAGGAAAACCTGCAAAATCGGCAGTGTGTCAAATACTCGTTCTCCCCACTGTGTGTGGCCTCTCTCTGTATGTGTTCATATAGCAGACTCACCTCCTCTTCATGTGCCCCTCACGAGTTACCTCCCCTACAACTCACTGACTTAATCATTCATAAAGGGATAGCATGTAAATGATGAGCGATATACAGTGCCTTGCGAAAGTATTCGGCCCCCTTGAACTTTGCAACCTTTTGTCACATTTCATGCTTCAAACATAAGATATAAAACTGTATTTTTTTGTGAAGAATCAACAACAAGTGGGACACAATCATGAAGTGGAACGACATTTATTGGATATTTAAAACTTTTTTAACAAATCAAAAACTAAAAAATTGGGCGTGCAAAATTATTCAGCCCCCTTAAGTTAATACTTTGTAGCCCCACCTTTTGCTGCGATTACAGCTGTAAGTCGCTTGCGGTATGTCTCTATCAGTTTTGCACATCGAGAGACTGAAATTATTTCCCATTCCTCCTTGCAAAACAGCTCGAGCTCAGTGAGGTTGGATGGAGAGCATTTGTGAACAGCAGTTTTCAGTTCTTTCCACAGATTCTCGATTGGATTCAGGTCTGGACTTTGACTTGGCCATTCTAACACCTGGATATGTATATTTTTGAACCATTCCATTGTAGATTTTGCTGTATGCTTTGGATCATTGTCTTGTTGGAAGACAAATCTCCGTCCCAGTCTCAGGTCTTTTGCAGACTCCATCAGGTTTTCTTCCAGAATGGTCCTGTATTTGGCTCCATCCATCTTCCCATCAATTTTAACCATCTTCCCTGTCCCTGCTGAAGAAAAGCAGGCCCAAACCATGATGCTGCCACCCCCATGTTTGACAGTGGGGATGGTGTGTTCAGGGTGATGAGCTGTGTTGCTTTTACGCCAAACATAATGTTTTGCATTGTTGCCAAAAAGTTCAATTTTGGTTTCATCTGACCAGAGCACCTTCTTCCACATGTTTGGTGTGTCTCCCAGGTGGCTTGTGGCAAACTTTAAACAACACTTTTTATGGATATCTTTAAGAAATGGCTTTCTTCTTGCCACTCTTCCATAAAGTCCAGATTTGTGCAATATACGACTGATTGTTGTCCTATGGACAGAGT
>NC_060179.1:42647372-42702372 GCF_021184085.1 Oncorhynchus gorbuscha
CTCTCTCTCTCTCTCTCTCTCTCTCTCTCATCCTCTCAGGCTTTAACATGTAAATCTGTCTTCTTTCTTTCTCCTTTCCTTGGTGCTGTTTCTCCTCTGTTACATTGGGTGTGAGATGTGTCCCTGTGTGAGTCTGATGACATTTCCTCTAGGTGTCCTGACTGGAATGGGTGGTACGTCCGATCGTCGCCTGGCTTTACCTCAGCTAAAGTCGCTGGTGTCTTGTGCATGTATTGATTTTACTGGGAATTTCAAATCAGAGCCTTACTTTGACATAAATGCCAATATTCAAATTTAGGTTCAAACTTCAGTGAAAAAAAATATGAAATATCCTTAAGTTGATGACTTGCAAATCCGATCAGTTTTCCACATTGATTCAACGTCATCACATTCCACTTTTACATTATGGGGTATCGTGTGTAGGCCAGTGACACGGAATTAGAATTGAATACATTTTAAATTCACACTGTAACACAAAATGTGGAAAAAGTCAAGGGGTGTGAATACTTTCTGAAGGCAATTTGGGGGCCAAGTACGCCCAAGCCACATTTAAGCCATTTTCATCATGGCGGACAATAAAGCTGGAGTAGTGTTCTATGTGGAATTTATTTATATGGCTTTATCTTGTCTTTTGGTCCCTTGTCTATAATAAAGCCAATTTCTCATGCTGGTGCTGAGTTGGCAGTTCCTCAGTCATTTAGCCAGTCGATTACAGCTGTCAAATCACAATGAGCTATCCACTATTCCCTATAAAACACTTTAACACACACAAGCACGTGCACACACACGTGCGCGCACACCAGGTTGCGCATGCGCGCACACATGCACACACACGTACACACTCACTAGGTTGCACTGCACACGCAAACATGCACACACACTCTCGCACACACACACTCTCGCACACACACACTCTCGCACACACACACACACTGACCTCGATATTCTGAGGTTCAGTTTCTAATACTTGCCAATAAAATCTGGGGGCTTACTTCGGAGCTGCGATCATATGAGCTATGAATTGTTCACGGTGTCTTTCCGGCTGCTTCCATGTACAAATGTACACTCCTCTACACAATAATACCCCAATAAAGAGAGGTGGAAAATACCAGAGGGATTTGCAGAGTCAGGCGGATGCACTCCGAATTAAAGAACCAATAATGGAGGAGAGAGAAAGTTGGATTTAATGAATTGTCAGATTGACTCCATTGTAAGGGTGAACCAAAGAGGCTTGGAAGTGAAATGTCATTGGGTGTGGGGTTGGCCTGGCATTTCCCTTATCATTACTCCTCCTTCATGGCTTTTATGTTCTCTTCCTGTAGCGCTCTGCACAGTGTGTGAAGCTGTGTGCTATGGTACGTGCACATTGCACACGGTAGTCACATGCATGCAGTATACTGCTGTTCCTTTATTTTGAGCCTCTTTACTTTACAGTAACACACATCGAGAGACAGGCAGGCAGACACACCTACATACTAACTACATATTATGCTATTCTACCTGCTAAAACAAAGACATACCCCCTCCAACACACACACAGAGAAAGAGAGAGAGAGAGAGAGAGACCTTTGGTTTGAGTTAGTTTGAGTTAGAGAGTGCAGAACAGGGCTCTCAGGCTTGGGTCAGGGAACATGCCAAGCCATGGACGGTGGGAGAATGTGCCAGGCGGGGCACTCAGCAGTGGCAAGAGTGCTGGGAAAGGCACAACACAGCACCGCATATACTCTGGCAAAAAAAGAGGGAGAGAGAGTGGGAAAAATAGAGAGAGATTGATAGGTAAAGACACTGAGTGAACAGACAAGAGTACTTTTGTCCAGAGGCAAGAGAGAAAAAGAGAGCGTGAGCGATGAGCTGGGCCTGACAATGTAGCGTGGTGCGCAGGCATGTCTATGAACACTCTGATTTGCTATGTGATCTGAATCTCAGGTGCTCCATCGCTGATACACTTGGATTAGCTAACACAACGTGTCATTGGAACACAGGAGTGAAGGTTGCTGATAATGGGCCTCTGTACGCTTATGTAGATAATCAAAAAAAAAATTTAATCTGCCGTTTCCAGCTACAATAGTAATTTACAAATTAACAATGTCTACACTGTATTTCTGATGATGTTATTTTAATGGACAAAAACTGTGCTTTTCTTTCAAAAACAAGGACATTTCTAAGTGACCCCAAACGTTTGAATGGCAGTGTACATACGTGTTTGGTGGAAACAGAATGAGTAGAATAGTTTGATTAAAAGTAAACAAATAGAATTACATGATGACAGTGCTGCTATGTTGACCCACCTTGACCCACAGTATGATTTTGTATTCCTTATACATGTAGTCAAGCATTGGGAATTACAATCAATTTCATTCCAATCATCACATTTTGGTTATGCTCTATTCTAGGGCAAATCTAGGGTTTGTTTCTGCTGAAAATGATTCATATCTTGAAACGCCAATGGAAACGCCACTAACAAGTGAGCACAGTTTGAAAGAGCGGAGCTTGCAGATAAGAACAACATTCTCTGCATGCTACTGAATATGCAAAGAAACAAATCCAGTTTTGTGGTCATGAAAAGCCAGAGGCTATCTTTAGGTTGACACGTGTGGGTGTCACCTCGTAACAAGTGACGATATATACTCAGCATGATTGAGTGTTGTTGAAAGAAGAAAGTGTCTTTTGAGTCATAATGAAAAGTAGGCTGCTTCAGAATATTGATTTATTGTCAGATGTTATGAAGAGAGAAAGAGTTATATAAATCCACCCTAAAGAAATACGACACTTTACTATAGAATACTACATTACTTACTATAGAATTCTGTAGTAAACTCCAGTATACTACACCATACTACTCGATCATGTGTAGTACTTAGTATAGAATTTGGTGGTATACTGCAGAATACTATAGTAAATACTGAAGTATTACCCCCCTCCAAAAAAACACTGTAGCAAATAATATTGAAATGTCCGCAAAAAGCATTTTTTTGGAGGGGGGTTAATACTATAGTAAATACTACAGTCTCACTTACTCTCGCCAAGATCGATGGAAGTACCCCAAGGTCTTGTCATGCAGAGTTTCAACTGTCAACAGACAGACAGACAGACAGGTACATCACATTCCCACTAGTAAACACCGTTTCGCATAACACAGAGCTTTTCAGACAAACACTTTCCTCAATCATGGAGATTTAAAGATGGAGAAGTCTATTATTGCTCACATGCGCCACATTGTGTTCAACACCAATTGCGTTGTGTAATTGTGTTGCATGGGTCTTTCGACAAAACAAAAAAAGTGTAACGTCACGAATTACAACTACTATTTTTACTGTAATTGAGTAGCTTTTAGTAATTTTACTTATTTTTTCAAAGTTAGTCATTTTACTTCTTCTTGAGTAACATTTCACTAAAGTAACAGTACTTCTACTAGAATAGGATCTCAGTACTCTTTCCACCACTGGTGAGTGAGTGAGTGAGTGAGTGAGTGAGTGAGTGAGTGAGTGAGTGAGTGAGTGAGTGAGTGAGTGAGTGAGTGAGTGAGTGAGTGAGTGAGTGAGTGCGTGAGTGAGTGAGTGAGTGAGTGAGTGAGTGAGTGAGTGAGTGAGTGAGTGAGTGAGTGAGTGAGTGAGTGAGTGTAAATTGGTGAGAGTGAATGTCAGCCAGTCCCATGGACAAGTAACAAGTCAAATCAAATGTTATTTGTCACGTGCTTCATAAACAACAGGTGTGGACCAGCAGTGAAATGCTTACTTTACAGGTCCTATAGAAATAGTGGCATAGTGACATGAAGAATAAACACACTGTGAATAACGAATAACAATAACAAGTCAAATGTACATGACTATCTATATACAAGGGGTGCCAGTACAGAGTCGATGTGCACAAGTTTTTTGAAGTAGCTTGTACATAGGTAGGGGTAAAGTGACTAGGTAACATAGGTAACATAGGTATATAGATAGTAGACGTGTGAAACGTGTGTGTGTGTGTGTGTGTGTGCGTGTGTATCAAATCCCATTTAATTGGTCACATGCTCCGAATACAAACCCATTCCCAACAATGCAGAGTTTTAAAAAAGTATGACAAATATTTGCTAAATACAAAGGAATTAGTAACACAATAAAAACAACCATGAGGCTATATACAAGAACCACCAATACTGGGTCAATGTGCAGGGGTACGAGGCAGTTGAGGTAATTGAGGTAATAAAGTGTGTACATGTGGGTAGGGGTAAAAGTGACAAGGCATTCAGGATATATAATACACAGAGTTGCAGCAGCGTGAGCGTGAGCAGCAGCGTGAGAAAGTGTGCCTATGTGTGAGTATGTGTGTATGGCGTCAATATGCATGTGTGTGTGTGTGTGTGAGCAGCAGCGTGAGAAAGTGTGCCTATGTGTGAGTATGTGTGTATGGCGTCAATATGTGTGTGTGTGTGTGTGTGTGTGTGTGTGTGTGTGTGTGTGTGTGTGTGTGTGTGTGTGTGTGTGTGTGTGTGTGTGTGTGTGTGTGTGTGTGTGTGTGTGTGTGTGTGTGTGTGTGTGTGTGTGTGTGTGTGTGTGTGTGTCTGTGTGTGTGTGTGTGTGTGTGTGTGTGTGTGTGTGTGTGTGTGTGTGTGTGTGTGTGTGTGTGTGTGTGTGTGTGTGTGTGTGTGTGTGTGTGTGTGTGTGTGTGTGTGTGTGTGTGTGTGTGTGTTGGAGTGTCAGCGTAGTATGTGCGAGCGTGTGGGTAGAGTCTAGTGAGTGTATATTGAGCCATAGTCCGGATAGCCATTTAATTAACTCATCAGCAGTCTTATGGTTTGGGGGGTAGAAGCTGTTCAGGTCCCTTCTTGTCCCATCGCACTCTAGCAACTCCTGTGGCGGGCCGGGCACATGCACACTGACACGGTCGCCAGGTGTACAGTGTTTCCTCCGACCCATTGGTGTGGCTGGCTTCCAGGTTAAGCGGGCATTCTGTCAAGAAGCAGTGTGCTTCGTCGAGTTTCGCCTCTCCTGAGTCCGTACGGGAGTTGCAGCGATGAGACAAGACTGTAACTACCAATTGGATGCCACAAAAAAGGGCTAAAAGTTTTTTTTTAAAGGATCTCTCTGTACTTTGCTCCGTTCATCTTTCCCTTGATCCTGAATAGTCTCCCAGTCCCTGCTACTGAAAAACATCCCCACAGCATGATGCTGCCACCACCATGCTTCACCGTAGGGGTGGTGCAAACTTTCCTCCAGATGTGACGCTTGACATTCAGACCAAAGGCTTCAATCTTGGTTTAATCAGACTTAGAGAATCTTGTTTCTCATGGTCTGAGTCCTTTAGGTGTGTTTTGGCAAAATCCAAATGGGCTGTCATGTGCCTTTTATGGAGGAGTTACAGATGGCATAAACGTTTGTTATTAAGGCACATGAAAGTTCGAGAAGGCAAACTCATTTTGATTAAGTCGTGACTTGCGACATACGCCAGTTTCCTGAATCGGGTCACATATGGACTTGGTAGTTTACCAAATAGGGCTATCTTCTGTATACCTCCCTACCTTGTCACCACACAACTGATTGGCTCAAACGCATTAAGGAAAGAAATTCCACAAATGAACTTTTAAGAAGGCACACCTGTTAATTGAAATGCATTCCAGGTGACTACCTCATGAAGTTGGTTGAGAGAATATCAGGAGTGTTCAGAGCTGTCATCAAGGCAAAGATTGGCTATTTGAAGAATCTCAAATATAAAATATATTTTGATTTGTTTAACACTTTTTTTGGTTACAACATGATTCCATATGTGTTATTTCATAGTTTTGATGTGTTCACTATTATTCTACAATGTAGAAAATAGGAAAAATAAAGAAAAACCATTGAATGAGTAGTAGGTGTTCTAAAACTTTTGACCTGTAGTATATATTTTTTTAGCTAAACAGGTGGGGCTCAAAACAGGTAGGGCTCTGAATGACGGTAACAGAGGGGTGAATGAGGGATGGAATGACGGTAACAGAGGGGTGAATGAGGGATTTAATGACGGTAACAGAGGGGTGAATGAGGGATGGAATGACGGTAACAGAGGGGTGAATGAGGGATTTAATGACGGTAACAGAGGGGTGAATGAGGGATGGAATGACGGTAACAGAGGGGTGAATGAGGGATTTAATGACGGTAACAGAGGGGTGAATGAGGGATGGAATGACGGTAACAGAGGGGTGAATGAGGGATTTAATGACGGTAACAGAGGGGTGAATGAGGGATGGAATGACGGTAACAGAGGGGTGAATGAGGGATTTAATGACGGTAACAGAGGGGTGAATGAGGGATGGAATGACGGTAACAGAGGGGTGAATGAGGGATTGAATGACGGTAACAGAGGGGTGAATGAGGGATTTAATGACGGTAACAGAGGGGTGAATGAGGGATTGAATGACGGTAACAGAGGGGTGAATGAGGGATTTAATGACGGTAACAGAGGGGTGAATGAGGGATTGAATGACGGTAACAGAGGAGTGAATGAGGGATTTAATGACGGTAACAGAGGGGTGAATGAGGAATTGAATGACGGTAACAGAGGGGTGAATGAGGGATTGAATGACGGTAACAGAGGGGTGAATGAGGGATTTAATGACGGTAACAGAGGGGTGAATGAGGGATTTAATGACGGTAACAGAGGGGTGAATGAGGGATTGAATGACGGTAACAGAGGGGTGAATGAGGGATTGAATGACGGTGTCATGTTTTGTCTTATATTGTCTTGTCATTTTGCTTTCCCTTCTGTTCGTTTCCCCCTGCTGGTCTTATTAGGTTCGTTCCCTTTTTTTCTCTCTCCCTCCCTCTCTCTCCTCTCTCTATCGTTCCGTTCCTGCTCCCAGCTGTTCCTATTCTCCTACTCATGTTTTGTCTTATATTGTCTTGTCATTTTGCTTTCCCTTCTGTTCGTTTCCCCCTGCTGGTCTTATTAGGTTCGTTCCCTTTTTTTCTCTCTCCCTCCCCTCTCTCCTCTCTATCGTTCCGTTCCTGCTCCCAGCTGTTCCTATTCTCCTACTTATCATCTAGTCTTTTCACACCTGTTCCCTATCTTGCCCTCTGATTAGAGTCCCTATTTCTCCCCTTGTTTTCCGTTTCTGTCCTGTCGGATCCTTGTATATTGTTCGCCGTGCTGTGTCTTTGTCTCGCCCTGTCGTGTCTTGTTTCCCTCAGATACTGCGTGTGAGCAGGTGTCTGAGTCTGCTACGGTCGGTGCCTTCCCGAGGCAACCTACAGTTTATGGTCGAGTCTCCAGTCTGTCCTCGTCACTACGAGTGGAATTAATTTTTTTATGTTTTGTTTTCTGCTCTGATTGTCCAGGAGTATTGCCTATTTCCTTTACTGGAATAAAGACTCTGTTTTCGCCAAGTCGCTTTTGGGTCCTCATTCACCTGCATAACAGACGGTAACAGAGGGGTGAATGAGGGATTGAATGACGGTAACAGAGGGGTGAATGAGGGATTGAATGACGGTAACAGAGGGGTGAATGAGGGATTGAATGACGGTAACAGAGGGCCTATTTCCTTTACTTAAAAGACTTTTTGAATGAGGGATTGCATAACAGACGGTAACAGAGGGGTGAATGAGGGATTGAATGACGGTAACAGAGGGGTGAATGAGGGATGGAATGAGGGATTGAATGACGGTAACAGAGGGGTGAATGAGGGATTGAATGACGGTAACAGAGGGGTGAATGAGGGATTGAATGACGGTAACAGAGGGGTGAATGAGGGATTGAATGACGGTAACAGAGGGGTGAATGAGGGATTTAATGACGGTAACAGAGGGGTGAATGAGGGATTTAATGACGGTAACAGAGGGGTGAATGAGGGATTGAATGACGGTAACAGAGGGGTGAATGAGGGATTGAATGGATGAAAGAATGCTATTGTTAATGCACTTTATTTTATATAGCTTTTTTATTTAGCAATACATTTGAATTGCTTTGTGTTCAAATGAAGAGTTTCATTCCAAAACACTATATATACATTTTCAGAAATGTTGGTAAATTATCTTTCATTTTTTAAAGAAATTTTGAAAGAGAATACTGTGTTTTTTCTCTATCTAATCATGGAATAGGGCTGTTCAATGACAGACATGTATTTGTTTATGATCTATCACTTGATAGTTTAATTTCAGAGTGTCACTTATACTCCCTCACTGGCATCTAGGTCATCAGGCTGCTGATTATCCTGCACACCTGTCACCATCTGCGCCATCTGCGCACCTGCGCCTCATGACACTCAACTGGACTCCATCACTTCCTTGATTATCTTCCCTATATCCGTCACTCCCCTTGGTTCTTTCCTCAGGTTATATTGACTCTGTTTTCATGTCAGTGCGTTGTTTGAGTTTCATGTTCATTGTTTCTTTTATTTATTAAAACACTCACTCCCTGAAATTGCTTCTCGACTCTCAGCGCACTTGTTACAGAATAACACCTCACCTAAGGGAAGCATCAGGGAGTGTTCATTTGTTTTGTGTCAGAGTAATGACGTCGGGTCCGGGAACTTCTACAGGCTATCCTGTCTCAACCAGATCGCCAGGCTTCCCTGCCTCAACCGGCTTGTCAGGCTCTCATGCCTCAGCCGGATCGCCAGGGTCCCCTGCCTCAGCCAGCTCGTTGGGCTTTCATGCCTTAGCCGGATTGCCAGGTTCCCCTGCTTCCATCGGCTTGTCAGGTTCTCATGTATCAGCCGGATCGCCAGGCTCCCTACCTCAACCGATCTGTCAGGCTCCCGCACCCCAGCTGACTCGACAGGTTCCTGTGCCTCAGCTGGTGTGACAGGTTCTCACGTATCAGCAGGGGTGACCGGTCCGCTCCTGATCCTTTGACGGCGTCCTGCGGCGGGAGCCGCGCGTCGGGGAGGGGATACTGTCACGTATACTCCCTCTCCGACCTCTAGGTCATCAGGCTGCTGATTATGCCGCACACCTGCGCCTCATGACACTCACCTGGACTCCATCCCCTCCTTGATTATCTTCCCTATATCTGTCACTCCCCTTGGTTCTTTCCTCAGGTGTCATTGAATCTTGTTTTCATGTCGGTACACAGAGACAAATGATCATGTCTTTTAGCAAATGCTACAGTGCTATGAAAAAGTGTTTGCCCCCTTTCTAATTTTCTCAACTTTGCATATTGTTGATCTTCAATCAAAACCTAATATTATATAAAAGGAACCTGAGTGGACAAATAACACAACACATGCATACGGTGCATTCGTAATGTATTCATACCCCTTTACTTTTTCTGCATTTAGTTGCGTTACAGCCGTATTCTAAAATCGTTTTTTTCCCCTCATCAATCTACACACAATACCCCATAATGACAAATTAATCGCTTTTTAAAATTCATACAAAACACTGAAATATTAGATTTACATAAGTATTCAGACCCTTTACTCAGTACTCCATTGAAGCACCGTCTCCAGAGATTACTTCTTGGCTATGACGCTACAAGCTACAAGTATTTGGGGAGCTTCTCCCATTCGTATGTGCAGATCCTCTCAAAAACTGTCAGGTTGGATGGGGAGCGTCACTGCACAATTATTTTCAGGTCTCTCCAGAGATATTCGATCGGGTTCTAGTCCGGGCTCTGGCTGGGCCAATCAAGCGTTGTCCTGTTGGAAGGTGAACTTTCACTCCAGTATGAGGTCCTGAGCTCTCTGGAGCAGGTTTTCATCAAAGACCTGTCTGTGTTCAGTTAATCTCTCCCTCAATCCTGACTAGTTTCCCAGTCCCAGCTGCTGAAAAACATCCCCACAGCATGATGCTGCACCCACCATGCTTCACCGTAGGGATGGTGCCAGGTTTCCTCCAGATGTGACGCTTGGCATTCAGGCCAAAGAGTCCAGTCTTGGTTTCATCAGACCAGAGAATCTTGTTTCTCATGGTCTGAGTCCTTTATGTGCCTTTTGGCAAACTTCAAGCTGGCTGTCATGTGCCTTTTACTGAGGAGTGGCTTCAGTCTGGCCACTCTACCATAAAGGCCTGATTGGTGAAGTGCTGCAGAGATGGTTGTACTTCTGAAAGGTTCTCCCACTTCCACAGAGAAACTCTGCAGCTCTGTCAGAGTGACCATTGAGTTCTTGTTCACCTCCCTGACCAAGGCCCTTCTCCCCATATTGCTCAGTTTTGCCGGGCGGCCAGCTCTAGGAAGAGTCTTGGTGGTTCCAAACTTCTTCTATTTAAGAAAGATGTGTTCTTGGGGACCATTAATGCTGCAGAATTTTTGTTAGTACCCTTCCCCAAATCTGTGCCTCGACACAATCCTGTCTTGGAGCTCTACGGATAATTCCTTCGACCCCGTGGCTTGGTTTTTGCTCTGACATGCACTATCAACTGTGGGACCTTATATAGACAGGTGTGTGCCTTTCCAAATCATGTCCAATCAATTGAATTTACCACAGGTGGACTACAATCAAGTTGTAGAAAGGATGATCTCAAGGATGATCAATGGAAACAGAATGTACCTGAGCTCAATTTCGAGTCTCATAGCAAAGGGTCTGAATACCTATGTAAATAAGGTATTTCTGTTTTCAATTTATATATTTGCAACAATTTCTACAAACATGTTTTCGCTTTGTCATTATGGGGTATTGTGTGTAGATTGATGAGGAAAAACATGTATTTAATACATTTTAGAATATGGCTGTAACGTAACAAAATGTGGAAAAGGGAAGGGGTCTGAATACTTTTCGAATACACGGTACTTATTTCATTTATTTCATAAACAAAGTTATGCAACACCCAATGCCCCCATGTAAAAAGTAACTTCCCCCTTACACTCATTAACTGGTTTTGCCAGCTGCAATGACTCCAACCAAACACCTCCTGTAGATGTTGGTCAGTTTTTGCCAGGCATAATGGGATCCAGGTCTTCCAGTAGGTTATACTTTTGACTCATCCGTCCATAGAATATTCTTTCAAGAGTCTTGATGATCTTCCAGGTGCTTCCAGGTGCTTTTTGGCAAACTTGAGTCAACTTTTTGGACAAGATGGGTCCCAATCACAGGAGGTTGGCGGCACCTTCTTTTGGGGAGGACAGACTTGTGGTAATGGCTGGAGTGGAATGGTATCAAATACATCAAACACATGGAAACCATGTGTTTGATGCCATTCCATTCATGCTTTTCCGACCATTATTATGAGCCGTCCTCCCCTCAGCAACCTCCTGTGGTCCCATTATGTCTGGCGAAAACCAAACACTGCATTCCACAGTAAGATCCTCATACCAGCGGTCAAGCAGGGTGGTGGTAGTGTGATGGTTTGGGGATGCTTTGCTGCCTCAGGACCTGGATTACTTTCCTTAATAGAAGGAACTATGAATTCTGCTTTGTGTCAAAGAATTCTACAGGAGAATGTCAGGTCATCCGTCTGGGAGCTGATGCTGAACCACAGCTGGGTCATGCAGCGAGACAATGATCCAAAACACACAATCAAGTCTACATGAAAAAGGTTGAAAAGCAACACATTTGAAGTTTTGGGATGGCCTAGTCAAAGTGCAGACCTAATCCCAATTGAAAGGTTGTGGCAGGACGTGGAACTAGCAGTTCATGCTTGAAAACCACAAATGTCGCTGAGTTAAAGCAGTTCTGCATTCATTAGTGGGGCAGAATTCCTCCACAGCGATGTGCGAGACTGATCAACAACTACAGGAAGCATTTGGTTGCTGTCATTGCAGCTGAATGTGGCACAACCAGTTATTGAGTGTAAAGGGAGCAATTACTTTTTCACACAGGGGAATTGGGAGTTTCATAACTTTATTAATTAAATAAATAAAATACTGTAAGTATATACACTAACGTTTAAAAGCGTGGGGTCCCTTAGAAATGTCCTTGGTTTTGAAAGAAAAGCTCATTTTTTGTCCATTAAAATAAGATAAAATTGATCAGAAATAAAGTGTCGACATTGTTAATGTGGTAAATGACTATTGTAGCTGGAAACGGCTGATTTTTAATGGAATATCTACAGAGGCCCATTATTAGCAACCATCACTCCTCTGTTCCAATGGCACATTGTGTTAGCTAATCAAAGTGTATCACTTTAAAAGGCTAATTAATCATTTGGAAACCCTTTTGAAATCATGTTAGCACAACTGAAAACTGTTCAAATGTTAATTGTTTAATTGTTAGTTTTTTCTATACATATGTGCCTTGTTGCAACTCAGAAAATAAATGAACTTAGTTCCCACTGTACATTACATTTGCAAAAATTGTCATTTAGGTGGGTTATGGTTAATCAACTGCCCATTGACAGATTTGTTTCCTCTCTTCTTTTTGAATTTAATGCATAGAAAAGATCATGTGTAACAATGTTCAGGTAATCTTAGCAAAATTAGCTCATTATTAAGGTCAATGTTTTTATTTTAAAAGTAACTAAATTGCCTTTACACTGAGTACTTTTTCAATTAGCTACTTTCTACTTTTACTTGAGTCATTTCTTTTCACCTGTCACGACTCCCGCCAAAGTCGGTCCCTCTGTCAGGACCCGGTTACGAACCCGGGTCTCCGGAGTGAGAAACAGTCACTTAACCAACTGAGCCACAAATAGTCGGCAGAACCCAGAAGATGAGGCAGACACAGCAGTACTTGAGACGGTGTATTTAATGAAGTAAAAAGTGAAGTTCTTCAGGAAAACATGTAACTCCACAACCTCAAAAGGAATCCTACAAGAACAAAGGTAATCCTCCAAGACAAAAAAGGTAAATCCACAAGGTGGAAGGTAAAGCACAAAAAGTCTCAAAAGATACTCAAAAAACAAACAAACAAGAACAAAAAACAGAATTCCACAAGAGAGTCCACCGGGATCAACAAGAGTTCTCAGAGTACTAGAGCTGGGTGCTAACATACAAACACAGAGCAAAGAACAGAGGAAAACAAAGGGTTGAAATACAATCAGGGGAAACGAGGCACAGGTGCAAATAATAATGGGGATCAAGGGAAAACAAAAGGTCAAAAGGCACAATGGGGGCATCTAGTGACCAAAAACCGGAACAACCCTGGCCAAATCCTGACAGAATCCCCCCCCCCTAGGAACGGCTCCTAACGTTCCTACCAGCTCTCTCAGGGTGAAGGGCCCTGAACTGACGAATGAGGTCAGGGTCCAGTATGTCTTTGGCAGGAACCCAGGAGCGCTCCTCGGGACCGTAGCCTTCCCAGTCCACCAGATACTGCCAGGACCGCTGCACCCGGTATCCGATGGACGGTATAAGCCGGCTGGCCTCCAATGACACGAGGCGGAGCGGGAGGTCTGTCTGCCGGGACAAGGGGAGAAAAAACAACAGGTTTTAATAAGGAAATGTGAAACGTGGGATTAATCTTAAGGGATCTGGGTAAGTGTAGGCGATAAGAAACTGGGTTAACTCTCCTGGCAACCTTAAAGGGACCGATGTATTTTTGGGACAGCTTGCGAGACTCCACCCGTAGTGGTAAGTCTCTTGTGGAGAGCCAGACTCTCTGGCCGGGGCGCAGGGTAGGCCCGGGACGGCGACGTCTGTTGGCTTGTTGTTGGTACCTCTGTGTGGAACGCATAAGATTAAGACGGGTCTTCCTCCACATAAGCCGACAGCGTCTGACGAACTTCAAGGCTGAAGGCACTCTGACTTCTGCCTCCTGGTCCGGGAACAATGGAGGGGCATAGCCAAACTGACACTCGTGCGGGGACATACCAGTGGAGGAGGAGCGCAAGGTGTTGTGCGCGTATTCAGCCCAAACAATGAAGGACGACCATGTGGACGGATTGTTACGAGTCATACATCGGAGGGTGGTTTCCAGCTCTTGATTCATCCTCTCAGTTTGGCCGTTGGACTCCGGATGGTACCCTGAAGATAGACTGGCAGAAGCCCCCATGAGTTGGCAGAAGGCCTTCCAAAACCTAGAGGCGAACTGGGGACCTCTGTCAGAAACCATATCTTGAGGAATGCCGAAGACTCGGAACACATGATTAATTACCAACTCAGCCGTTTCCTTGGCAGAAGGTAACTTAGTCAGAGGGACGAACCTGGCCGCCTTTGAAAACCTGTCGATAATGACTAGGATAGTAGTATTGCCATGGGATGGAGGAAGGCCAGTAATGAAGTCCAATGAGATATGGGACCAGGGTCTGTGGGGAACAGGTAAAGGGTGAAGGAGTCCTTGCGGGCGGAGGTGAGAAGATTTGCCCTGGCAGCACACGGGGCAGTCATTGACAAAAGTGGCAACGTCTTCTCTTATGGTAGGCCACCAGAACTTACGCTGGATGAACTCCAAGGTGCGACCTACGCCCGGGTGACAGGTGAGGCGAGAGGAGTGCCCCCACAGAAGGACCTGAGTCCTCACTGCCTTGGGGACAAACAACCGATTGGCAGGACCTCCTTTCGGGTCCGGTTCAATAGCTTGAGCTCGTCTCACGGTATCCTCAACTTGCCATGAGATTGGAGCCACGATCTTAGCAGCAGGAAGGACAGGCATGTCCGTGTCATCTCGAATGGCAGGAGCGTAGACTCGGGACAGGGCATCCGGTTTGAGATTCTTCGACCCGGGCCGATAGGTGAGGATAAACTGGAATCGATTGAAGAAAAGAGACCATCTAGTTTGTCTAGAGTTCAACCGCTTCGCCTGCTGGATATACTCCAGATTTTTGTGGTCCGTAAGCACTTGAAACGGGTGAGAAGCCCCCTCGAGCCAGTGTCTCCATTCCTTCAATGCCATCTTAACCGCTAGGAGTTCACGATCCCCCACATCGTAGTTCCTCTCAGCCGGGGTAAGCCGGTGTGAGAAGAAAGTGCACGGATGAAGCTTCTTGTCTTCACCCCTCTGAGACAGGACAGCTCCAACACCAACCTCTGAGGCGTCTACCTCCACCACAAACGGTTCATCCGTAGTTGGTAGTATCAGGATGGGAGCAGAAAGGACGCGCTGCTTGAGTCCTTGGAAGGCCGTCTCAGCTTCTCTTCCCCACAAAAACCTTGCATTGCCACCCTTGGTTAAAGCTGAGAGAGGGGCTGCCACCAAGCTGAAGTTCTTGATGAACTTGCGGTAAAAGTTAGTGAAGCCCAGGAAACGCTGAACTTCCTTAACGGATTTGGGGGTGGGCCAATCCGCTACCGCCCCTACCTTCCTGGGGTCCATTTGGACTCGACCGGGTTCCACTACAAATCCCAGGAATTGTACTCGGGATGAATGGAATTCACATTTTTCCGGCTCAACGTACAGATGGCTGTCTAGGAGGCGTTTGAGTACTTGTCTGACATGCTTAGTGTGTTCTTGAAGAGAGCTTGAAAAGATGAGGATGTCATCCAAGTAAACGAACACAAATATGTTAAGCATATCCCTAAGCACATCGTTTATTAGAGCTTGGAACACCGCTGGGGCGTTGGTCAGGCCGAAGGGCATCACCAAGTATTCATAGTGACCAGTAGGCGTGTTGAAAGCGGTCTTCCACTCGTCACCAGGTCTGATCCGCACAAGATGGTATGCGTTCCGCAGGTCAAGCTTAGTGAAAACAAATGCTTCCTGGAGCAGCTCGAAGGCTGTGGCCATAAGGGGTAGCGGGTAACGGTTACGGACAGTTATGGCATTGAGTCCCCGGTAGTCGATGCAAGGACGTAATCCACCGTATTTCTTGGCCACAAAGAAAAACCCTGCTCCCGCCGGGGAGGTGGATGGACGCATGAGGCCTGCTTCCAGTGCGTCCTTGATGTAGGTATCCATATCAGCTCGTTCGGGTGGAGATAGGGAAAAGATCCGACCCCTGGGAGGGCAAGTGCCCGGAAACAGTTCGATGGGGCAATCATAAGGTCTATGTGGTGGTAGCATGGTGGCCCTCTGTTTGCTAAATACCAGTTTGAGGTCATGGTAACACTCGGGAACTCGGGTCAGGTCGATGGATTCTAAAGACTCGGGAGTAGAACTCGGGGAATTCGGGAAAATACAAGTAGCTTGGCACGTAGGAACCCACTGCTTGATAGTGCCCACAGACCAGTCGATGTGAGGGTTATGGCTGTGAAGCCAGGGGTATCCAAGGACGAGAGGGAACTCGGAACAGGAGATCAAATGAAAGTTCATCAATTCCTGGTGTTGTGAAACTGAAAGTCACAAGGAGGTAGTGACATGAGTGACAAGTCCAGATCCCAAAGGGCTTCCATCCAATGTAGTAACCCTCATGGGGTCACTTAGAGGTTCAGAGGGAACGCCATTCTCCTTCGCCCAGACACCATCCATGAAGTTACTTGCGGCTCCAGAGTCTACCAAGGCTTGAAGGTGAAGCTTGTGGTTGTCCCAGGAAAGGGTGACTGGAATGAGCAGACGGGAGTTGGACGGATGGGAGGAGGTTATGTTTCCCGTTACAGTTCCCCCCGGTCTGTACGGGACAGAGCGTTTCCCTGGAGCCCGGGACACGTGGAACGGAAATGGCCCGGTTTGCCACAATATAGACAGCGTCGCTCCCTCAACCGGCGGTCTCTCTCAGCCTGGGAGATGCGTCCGATCTGCATGGGTTCCGGTGGAGCCAGCGAGGATAAAGGTGGGGACTCGGAGCTGGGACTGATAGGGGCTAGAGGTCTACGGTTGAGTTCTCTCTCTCTCTCAGACGCTAGTCAATGCGTGAGGCCAACTTGATCAGGGACTCGAGATTGTCCGGTGGTTCCCGAGTGGCCAGTTCATCTTGGATAGAGTCGGAAAGGCCTTTCAGAAAGCACAACGTGAGCGCCTCGTTGTTCCAGCCACTCGCTGCTGCCACCGTGCGGAACTGGATGGCATAGTCCGTCACGCTGCGCCAACCTTGGTGGAGAGTCAGGAGCTGTTTGGCTGAGTCAGGACCACTGCTTTGGCCTTGAAACACTCGTTTGAATTCCTCAGCAAAGGCAGAGTAGCTGGCACAGCAGGAACTATGGGCATCCCACACAGCAGTAGCCCAGGCCAGGGCTTTTTCCGACAGCAGGGGGATGATATATGCGATCTTAGACCGGTCGGTGGGGAACGACGAGGGTTGCAGCTCGAAGGAGAGAGAACATTGGGTGAGAAACCCTTTACAAGCACTTGGATCACCTGAGAACCGTTGGGGAGGTGGAAGACGAGGTTCAGCCAGAGGGTTAACTGCCATGGGTACGTGAATCTGAGGTACTGGGACGGGAACTGTTGCCGGGGTAAGTCGATCAGATATCTGCTTTATGGAAGTCAGCATCTCCGACAGAAGATGAGAATGTCTAGCCATTAAGGCCTCTTGCTGAACCAGGGCGGCTTCGTGGCGTTGGACAGTCTCCTGGTGGGACAGCATGGCAACAAGGTCCTGGGAACTGGCTGCCTCTGGGTTCATTTTTGGCTCTGTGTTTCTGTCAGGACCCGGTTACGAAACCGGGTCTCCAGAGTGAGAAACAGTCACTTAACCAACTGAGCCACGAATAGTCGGCAGAATCCAGAAGATGAGGCAGACACAGCAGTACTTGAGACGGTGTATTTAATGAAGTAAAAAGTGAAGTTCTTCAGGAAAACATGTAACTCCACAACCTCAAAAGGAATCCTACAAGAACAAAGGTAATCCTCCAAGACAAAAAAGGTAAATCCACAAGGTGGAAGGTAAAGCACAAAAAGCCTCAAAAGATACTCAAAAAACAAACAAACAAGAACAAAAAACAGAATTCCACAAGAGAGTCCACCGGGATCAACAAGAGTTCTCAGAGTACTAGGGCTGGGTGCTAACATACAAACACAGAGCAAAGAACAGAGGAAAACAAAGGGTTTATAATAATAATAATATAATAATATAATAATAATACAATCAGGGGAAACGAGGCACAGGTGCAAATAATAATGGGGATCAAGGGAAAACAAAAGGTCAAAAGGCACAATGGGGGCATCTAGTGACCAAAAACCGGAACAACCCTGGCCAAATCCTGACACCCTCTCCTTGTTTGGGCGGCATTCGGCGGTCGACGTCACCGGCCTTCTAGCCACCGCCAATCCACTTTTCATTTTCCATTTGTTTTGTCTTAGTCTTACACACCTGGTTTCACTCACCCATTACCTGTTTATTATTTAACCCTCTGTTCCCCATGTTTGTTTGTGAGTGATTGTTTTTTGTAAATCGGTCTGTTATTGTGGGCTCGTAATGTTTGCTGTGTATTTTTGTATTTTGAGTAAAAGTACGTTGATTACTCATATTTGCTCTCCTGCGCCTGACTTGCTACACCAGCTACACACAGGACCCTTACAACACCAGTAATTTAACTGGTGTCATTAAAGTACCAGTACTTCTACGTCAGTAGGATATTTCAGTAATCTTTCCACCCCTGAACAAAACTAAATCCTCCTGATAGAGAATTGGTAAAAACAGACATGTTGTTATGGTTACCCAAAAGGAGAGAAGGTCATTATTTGTATTGCTTTGGGCCACAAATGTTGTCCGTGTTGTTTAGTTTAAATGAATTGCATTTGTTGTTGCTCTATTGAAATGTATCCTTTATTAGCGATATGTGTTGACTGCGTGTAATAATCCTAGCTGTATACAATTGGAGTCAGCAGCATTCAGACAGCAATCATACCTCAGGTATGGAGGTAGAGTGGTCGTTCCACGAAAAGAGTGTGCACCAATGTTGACATTTAAATGCCTGTTATATTAAATAAAGTGCCCTTTAATATAGACCACATGGAGAATTAAAATAAATCCGATTTTTTTATATGAAAAAAGACTCGGTAAAGTGCCAAAATCTCCCTCTGTCACTTCCAGGATGATTTTAACATTTTACTGCAGTGGGCAAAATTTAGGCTCACACAGAGTGATTCTTGGTAGTCTTAAACAAATCTACATTAAAACAAAAGTATACACCTCACACACATGGTTATGGACTTTTTTTAAAAGACACCTGTTCCATGTCAGATATAAAGTTGAAATTGATAAAATGTTGAGTTTGCATCCCAATATTACACTTTATATCAGAGAATATTGAAATATAGCAAAGCTGTTTGACATAGAAAAAATGGATTTTCGTAGTAAAAAACAACACCGTCTTTATTAATAAAAAGTACGAATAACATTCCAACCATGATGCCAAAGAGGGCACTTTTGGTACTTAACTGTAGGAAAGGGCTACCCCACATAAACCCAACATTTCTCCAAGTTTTCATCATTGTATAGCCATAGTAATTATTTTCTTTGACAAAGTCATCTCTGAAGATAATGATTTATTTCATGTGATTCGTGAAAAACCTTTTACGATCAACCCTGTTACGTGAACTGAACTCTCAATTTAATATAGTGAAACTATTCCTTTTTAAAAACTTTGTTTCGTTAGTTAAACTAAAGATATGGGCTGCGTCTCAATCCACCACATCCTCCTATGGCGGCCTTCCGCCTCTGTGGTGGTGACCGAGCTACAGTGGTGTCTGTCAGACCCTGAGACAGGGGAGACTCTCACAAACACCATGGTGTTCTCCGTTATGCTCTACGACCCCCAAAAGTGTCACGGGACTCGTCTGGTGTTGGTAACACTGATGTGTCAACTGCTGTCTGAAGTGTCCGAATCGTTTGAGCTACAAACTAATGTCACGGGACTGAATGTTCCCATACAAACGAATGGAAATATGAAGGTAGTTTTGTGCCAACAAAAATGAGGGGTTAAATGTGTCTAAAAAAAATGAAATATTTCCTGATCTTTCTTATATCTCCTAGATATAGGACAGACACATCAAAACCTTATTCTTTATGATAAATGATTTTACTGGCTTTTTTTTGCCATTTATGAATATGTTATTCATTACATTTCTATGGGATATAGTAGTAAAGACCAAATTCAATATGTTCCAAATTCAATATGTTCCAAATGTTCCAAATTCAATATGTTCCAAATGTTCCAAATTCAATATGTTCCAAATGTTCCAAATTCAATATGTTCCAAATGTTCCAAATTCAATATGTTCCAAATTCAATATGTTCCAAATTCAATATGTTCCAAATGTTCCAAATTCAATATGTTCCAAATGTTCCAAATTCAATATGTTCCAAATGTTCCAAATTCAATAACTTCCAAATCAAATAGCTAAATTATCAAGGGTATGACCATCTTAGCTTAGTAAACACAGTAAACACGCACAGTGGTTTATTAGACATAATGAAGTGATGATTTAAAAATATAAAATAAAATGACAAAGATTGCATTGGTCTTTAAGTAATATATAGAAGCAGTCAAACTGATCAAAACTAAGAAACGGTGAAACAAAACTAAGAAAACTTTCTTCTTATATTCCCATTGACCTTTCACTTATTTATTTTTTAAATTGAGAGAATAGCTGAGCTCATGAATAATGTCATTGCTAAATGGATTATGCATTTATTGCAACTGCAATTATAGAAAGTTAATATTTGTGTCATTCTCAAAACTTTTGGCCACAACTGTACATAAAAGCCAAAGAAACATTTTTATTTGTGAAAGTTCGATTATTAAAGTTCGATTACTCAGCAACACAGCTCTTGCAGACACATTTATACCTTCAAATTCGGAGTTGAGCCAGTAGGTTTGTCATTTGAGCTTTGCATAGAGACATGATGGGGAGCCTTGCAACAGGAGGGCTTAAGAAATAGGGTAAGAATAAGCAGTTTCCCAGTCATTTCTTCAAAGGTAGGCAGGGAAGCAAACTTCTGGGGAAACATTTGTGTTTGTTCTTCTCGTATTACTACCTCACCATGTTAAATCACTTGCACATGCAGCGAGTGCCTGCCGAGACACTCGCTGGGAAGACTTTGATCCTCCATACTGTCAAATCCCAGAGGCAACTATGGCAACAACCTTGTTTTGAGCAATGGATGTGGGGGGTTGTGAATGCAATGTGTATCTTGTACACCCTTATGTAAACATAGCAGTTGCGTGAGCGGGCATATTTATCTCTTTGGGAAGCACACGTTTCGAATGCATTGTATAGCAGGGTCATTTGTTTAAAAATGCCTTTTCGTTTGGGACCCCCGAGTGGTGTGATGGTCTAAGGCACTTAGAGAACCTGGTTCAAGTCCAGGCTCTGTCACAGCCGGCCGCGACTGGGAGACCCATGGGGCACACAATTGGCCCAGCGTTGGTTTGGCCGGCAGGGATGTTCCTGTCCCATTGTGACTCATGTGGTGGGCCAGGTGCAATGCACACTGGCAGGTTCGCCAAGTGTACTGTGCTTCATCTAACACATTGGTGTGGCTGGCTTCTGGGTTAAGCAGGCATGTACAGTGGTGCAGCTGGTTTCTGGGTTAAACAGGTGTTGTGTAAAGAAGAAGCAGCTTGGTTGTGTTTTGGAGGACGCACGGCTCTTGACCATTGCCTCTCCCGAGTCTGTACAGGAGTTGCCTCGATGGGACAGGACTGTAAACTACCAATTGGGCGCCATGAAAAAGTGGTCAACAATTTAAATAACATTCCTTACGGATGGGAGAGGGAGGAGGTGAAAAGTGTGTGTGTGCTTGTGCAATCATACGTGAGTATGTGCCAGCATAGCTGTAACAATGCATCCTCATCTATGTTGTTCTTCCAACAATCACAAACATTTTAAAAGTCTCAATGGCTCTTAATCTGAATTTGAGGCCTTTGGACAAAAATGTACGCACGTTGTGTCAGCCGTGGCATTTTGCTGAGGGATCCTGACACGTTGCAGAGGGAATGGGCTTGAATGTGATGACTGCGTGTGAACATGTGCTGCATAGCATTTCGAAGTCTCTCCACACACACACACACACACGATTGCATGTATGCACGCACACACAGACAGACACACACTCGCATGCGTGTACGGAGCCGCACACACACCAACACACGCAAACACACACAGACCTATGTATTTGACTGAGCTCTGCTTGGCGAAGGAAGAATGCTTGGAACAGATGGGATATGTCGGCTGGATGTTGAATCAAACAGAACACATTCAGCACAACCCCCAGATCCAGTCACTGCTGGCCTAGTGCACAATCGTGTCACGTACAGTACATGTGGTTTTAACAGAGTTCAAAGAACTACTGGGATACATCTGGGACGGAAACTACAGTATAGGACTGTGGAACACCCACAGACAGACAAGGTGCAGCGTATTAGTTCCACAAAGGGGGTGTCAATGTGTGCAAATATAAAGTAGAGCAAAACCGCCTACATGTTAAACCTTTGACGAAGAGCTCCCACTCAGCAAGGCATTATGCTCTTCGCAGGATTGTTGTTATTGATAATGAGAGCCGTGTGCTTTCACTGTGGACTTTCTCTTGTATTCTCTTTCTCTCTCTCACACACACACGCTCCCATATTTATTTTCTTTCACTATCAGTTCAGATAAAACTCTCTGCTGGTTTGTGCGTAGGCCCAGACTTGCTCCTGTTTGCCCACTGAGTGTGTGATTTAAGGTGGGCTCTAACCACTAGGCTACCCTACCGCCCCAGTTATGTTGGCTGACAATTGGTTAGATACGCTATCCTTACAAACTGCATAGCATACCATTACATGTGTATGTAATGTATGTACCAGAAGTTGCATTTTCTTTCCCAATTCCTCATTATGCAGACATCAGCACTCTTGGCACTTTCTGCACAAGTTGTTGTTTTTCAGTTTCGTCCAAAGAACAGGTTGTAGTGGCAAAATAAACAGGTATACATTTTTCCTTTTTTTGGTGCCATTTAGGGAAAATTCTCAGGATCATTCCAGTCAGAAGAGGCTCAAGCGAAGGTTTGTTTCAATTCATTTGCTATGGCCTCCCGCTAGTGTTCCAGCTCAACCAATGTTCTTTCCCCATTTTTCAGCCTTGGATACATTTTTACTCATTCCATTGTCCAGCCGATAGCTACCTAACATTAGTTGGCTACTAATACATATAACTTGCCAGGCAGTATATCAACTATATGCTATCTAACTAACTACCCAACGTTTATTGACTTGATTATTCACATCATTCTTAGCTGAGTAGTATAGTCATTGAGCGTTCTCAATGGACATGGTTAATTCTGACTATCTACTCCGATTTCAGAGCACTCTTGTTATGCAGGTGAATGAGGACCCAAAAGCGACTTGGCGAAAACAGAGTTTTTAATCCAGTAAAGTTACTTTACAAACAAAAGGCATAATACTACTCGTAATGACGAGAACAGACTGGAGATTTGATCAAGAACTGCAGGTTGCCTCGGGAAGGCACTTGAACGTAGCAGACTCAGACACCTGCTCACCACGCAGCATCTGAGGGAAACACGACACGACAGGGCAATACATAGACACAGCACGGTGAACAATAGACAAGGATCCGACAGGACAGGAACGGAAAACAAGGGAAGAAATAGGGACTCTAATCAGGGGAAAAGATAAGGAACAGGTGTGGGAAGACTAAATGATGATTAGGGGAATAGGAACAGCTGGGAGCAGGAACGGAACGATAGAGAGAGGAGAGAGAGGGAGGGGGAGAGAGAGGGATAGAAAAAGGGAACGAACCTAATAAGACCAGCAGGGGGAAACGAACAGAAGGGAAAGCATAATGACAAGACAATCTAAGACAAAACATGACAGTACCCCCCACTCACCGAGCGCCTCCTGGCGCACTCGAGGAGGAATCCTGGCGGCAACGGAGGAAATCATCAATAAGTGAACGGTCCAGCACGTCCCGAGACGGAACCCAACTCCTCTCCTCAGGACCGTAACCCTCCCAATCCACTAAGTATTGGTGACCCCGTCCCCGAGAACGCATGTCCATGATCTTACGTACCTTGTAAATAGGTGCGCTCTCGACAAGGACGGGAGGGGGAGGGAAGACGAACGGGGGTGCGAAGAAAGGGCTTGACACAGGAGACATGGAAGACAGGATGGACGCGACGAAGATGTCGCGGAAGAAGCAGTCGCACAGCGACAGGATTGACGACCTGGGAGACACGGAACGGACCAATGAACCGCGGAGTCAACTTACGAGAAGCTGTCGTAAGAGGAAGGTTGCGAGTGGAAAGCCACACTCTCTGGCCGCAACAATACCTTGGACTCTTAATCCTGCGTTTATTGGCGGCTCTCACAGTCTGTGCCCTGTAACGGCAAAGTGCAGACCTCACCCTCATCCAGGTGCGCTCACAACGTTGGACAAACGCTTGAGCGGAGGGAACGCTGGACTCGGCAAGCTGGGATGAGAACAGAGGAGGCTGGTAACCCAGACTACTCTGAAACGGAGATAACCCGGTAGCAGACGAAGGAAGCGAGTTGTGAGCGTATTCTGCGCAGGGGAGCTGTTCTGCCCAAGACGCAGGGTTTCTGAAAGAAAGGCTGCGTAGTATGCGACCAATCGTCTGATTGGCCCTCTCTGCTTGACCGTTAGACTGGGGATGAAACCCGGAAGAGAGACTGACGGACGCACCAATCAAACGACAGAACTCCCTCCAAAACTGTGACGTGAATTGCGGGCCTCTGTCTGAAACGGCGTCTAACGGGAGGCCATGAATTCTGAACACATTCTCGATGATGATTTGTGCCGTCTCCTTAGCGGAAGGAAGTTTAGCGAGGGGAATGAAATGTGCCGCCTTAGAGAACCTATCGACAACTGTAAGAATCACAGTCTTCCCCGCAGACAAAGGCAGACCGGTAATGAAGTCTAGGGCGATGTGAGACCATGGTCGAGAAGGAATGGGGAGCGGTCTGAGACGACCGGCAGGAGGAGAGTTACCCGACTTAGTCTGCGCGCAGTCCGAACAAGCAGCCACGAAACGGCGCGTGTCACGCTCCTGAGTCGGCCACCAAAAGCGCTGGCGAATAGACGCAAGAGTGCCTCGAACACCGGGATGACCAGCTAACTTGGCAGAGTGAGCCCACTGAAGAACAGCCAGACGAGTGGAAACAGGAACGAAAAGGAGGTTACTAGGACAGCGCGCGGCGACGCAGTGTGCGTGAGTGCTTGCTTAACCTGTCTTTCAATTCCCCAGACTGTCAACCCGACAACACGCCCATAAGGAAGAATCCCCTCGGGATCAGTAGAAGCCACAGAAGAACTAAACAGACGGGATAAGGCATCAGGCTTGGTGTTTTTGCTACCCGGACGGTAAGAAATCACAAACTCGAAACGAGCGAAAAACAACGCCCAACGAGCTTGACGGGCATTAAGTCGTTTGGCAGAACGGATGTACTCAAGGTTCTTATGGTCTGTCCAAACGACAAAAGGAACGGTCGCCCCCTCCAACCACTGTCGCCATTCGCCTAGGGCTAAGCGGATGGCGAGCAGTTCACGGTTACCCACATCATAGTTGCGCTCAGATGGCGACAGGCGATGAGAAAAATAAGCGCAAGGATGAACCTTATCGTCAGACTGGAAGCGCTGGGATAGAATGGCTCCCACGCCTACCTCTGAAGCGTCAACCTCGACAATGAATTGTCTAGTGACGTCAGGAGTAACGAGGATAGGAGCGGACGTAAAACGTTCTTTTAGAAGATCAAAAGCTCCTGGGCGGAACCGGACCACTTAAAACACGTCTTGACAGAAGTAAGAGCTGTGAGAGGGGCAGCAACTTGACCGAAATTACGAATGAAACGCCGATAGAAATTAGCGAAACCTAAAAAGCGCTGCAACTCGACACGTGACCTTGGAACGGGCCAATCACTGACAGCTTGGACCTTAGCGGAATCCATCTGAATGCCTTCAGTGGAAATAACGGAACCGAGAAAAGTAACGGAGGAGACATGAAAAGAGCACTTCTCAGCCTTTACGTAGAGACAATTCTCTAAAAGGCGCTGTAGAACACGTCGAACGTGCTGAACATGAATCTCGAGTGACGGTGAAAAAATCAGGATATCGTCAAGATAGACAAAAACAAAGATGTTCAGCATGTCTCTCAGAACATCATTAACTAATGCCTGAAAAACAGCTGGCGCATTGGCGAGACCAAACGGCAGAACCCGGTACTCAAAATGCCCTAACGGAGTGTTAAACGCCGTTTTCCACTCGTCCCCCTCTCTGATGTGCACGAGATGGTAAGCGTTACGAAGGTCCAACTTAGTAAAGCACCTGGCTCCCTGCAGAATCTCGAAGGCTGATGACATAAGGGGAAGCGGATAACGATTCTTAACCGTTATGTCATTCAGCCCTCGATAATCCACGCAGGGGCGCAGAGTACCGTCCTTCTTCTTAACAAAAAGAACCCCGCCCCGGCCGGAGAGGAAGAAGGCACTATGGTACCGGCGTCAAGAGACACAGATAAATAATCCTCGAGAGCCTTACGTTCGGGAGCCGACAGAGAGTATAGTCTACCCCGAGGAGGAGTGGTCCCCGGAAGGAGATCAATACTACAATCATACGACCGGTGAGGAGGAAGGGAGTTGGCTCGGGACCGACTGAAGACCGTGCGCAGATCATGATATTCCTCCGGCACTCCTGTCAAATCGCCAGGTTCCTCCTGAGAAGTGGGGACAGAAGAAATGGGAGGGATGGCAGACATTAAACACTTCACATGACAAGAAACGTTCCAGGATAGGATAGAATTACTAGACCAATTAATAGAAGGATTATGACATACTAGCCAGGGATGACCCAAAACAACAGGTGTAAAAGGTGAACGAAAAATCAAAAAAGAAATAGTCTCACTGTGGTTACCAGATACTGTGAGAGTTAAAGGTAGTGTCTCAAATCTGATACTGGGAAGATGACTACCATCTAAGGCAAACATGGGCGTAGGCTTGTCTAACTGTCTGAAAGGAATGTCATGTTTCCGAGCCCATGCTTCGTCCATGAAACAACCCTCAGCCCCAGAGTCAATCAAGGCACTGCATGTAGCACCCGAACCGGTCCAGCGTAGATGGACCGACATAGTAGTACAGGATCTAGATGAAGAGACCTGAGTAGTAGCGCTCACCAGTAGCCCTCCGCTTACTGATGAGCTCTGGCCTTTACTGGACATGAATTGACAAAATGTCCATCAAATCCGCAATAGAGGCACAGGCGGTTGGTGATCCTCCGTTCCCTCTCCTTGGTCGAGATGCGAATACCTCCCAGCTGCATGGGCTCAGTCTCTGAGCCAGAGGAGGGAGATGGTTGCGATGCGGAGCAGGGAAACACCGTTGACGCGAGCTCTCTTCCACGAGCTTGGTGACGAAGATCTACCCGTCGTTCTATGCGGATGGCGAGAGCAATCAAAGAGTCCACACTGGAAGGAACCTCCCGAGAGAGAATCTCATCTTTGACCACTGCGTGGAGTCCCTCCAGAAAACGAGCGAGCAGCGCCGTCTCGTTCCAGTCACTAGAGGCAGCAAGAGTGCGAAACTCTATAGAGTAATCCGTTATGGATCGATCACCTTGGCATAGGGAAGCCAGGGCCCTAGAAGCCTCCCTACCAAAAACTGAACGGTCAAAAACCCGAATCATCTCCTCTTTAAAGTTCTGGTAATTGTTAGAACAATCAGCCCTTGCCTCCCAGATAGCTGTGCCCCACTCTCGAGCCCGGCCAGTAAGGAGTGAAATGACGTAAGCAACCCGAGCTCTCTCGCTAGAGTATGTGTTGGGTTGGAGAGAGAACACAATATCACACTGGGTGAGAAAGGAGCGGCACTCCGTGGGCTGCCCGGAGTAGCAAGGTGGGTTATTAACCCTAGGTTCCGGAGGCTCGGCAGGCCAGGAAGTAACAGGTGGCACGAGACGAAGACTCTGGAACTGTCCAGAGAGGTCGGAAACCTGAGCGGCCAGGTTCTCCACGGCATGGCGAGCAGCAGACAATTCCTGCTCGTGTCTGCCGAGCATGGCTCCTTGGATCTCGACGGCAGTGTTACGAGCATCTGTAGTCGCTGGGTCCATTCCTTGGTCGGATCCTTCTGTTATGCAGGTGAATGAGGACCCAAAAGCGACTTGGCGAAAACAGAGTTTTTAATCCAGTAAAGTTACTTTACAAACAAAAGGCATAATACTACTCGTAATGATGAGAACAGACTGGAGACTTGATCAAGAACTGCAGGTTGCCTCGGGAAGGCACTTGAACGTAGCAGACTCAGACACCTGCTCACCACGCAGCATCTGAGGGAAACACGACACGACAGGGCAATACATAGACACAGCACGGTGAACAATAGACAAGGATCCGACAGGACAGGAACGGAAAACAAGGGAAGAAATAGGGACTCTAATCAGGGGAAAAGATAAGGAACAGGTGTGGGAAGACTAAATGATGATTAGGGGAATAGGAACAGCTGGGAGCAGGAACGGAACGATAGAGAGAGGAGAGAGAGGGAGGGGGAGAGAGAGGGATAGAAAAAGGGAACGAACCTAATAAGACCAGCAGGGGGAAACGAACAGAAGGGAAAGCATAATGACAAGACAATCTAAGACAAAACATGACAACTCTGGTCTGAATGTGCCAGAGCACAGTATAACTGATGCATTTATGAATGCTCAGCAAGTTGAATAAGGCCGGTGTCGATAAATGTTGGCAAAAAAGCAGCAGCAAAAAAAGTGTAATTAAATTGTTGCCAGCAGCACAGTTACAGTCACCAACGCTCTGCATAACATCGAATCAATCTAACCAATCATAGCTGCAGTGGCCTATATGCAAATAGCCATTGCCATATATGGATCTGTGTTTAGGCTACAGTATTAGCGGTCACGAGTAGATTCGCTTGTTTTGAGATCAAAGCGAGAGCTACATGTGTACATTTGTTCATATTATTTGCTAATTAGTGAGTTACTAGCCCAGTTATAGCTAAATTCCAGTCAGTGGTTGCTTCCTACAGGAGCAATAAATGTGTGCATTTCTTTGTCAGGTATTTTTTTTTAAGTCTTAAAGGGCAGTGTTGTATCTTTTGAGACGTTCTTAAATAAGCTAAGTAGCCTTAGAGGGGAGGATAATTTGTTTCATTCTCTGTCATAAGGGTGTGGGAATAATAATGCATTTCATTTTGTAAAGTGGTTTCTTGCATCAAACAACACATAATTTTCAGTTACCTCCTTGTCTGAAGGACAAGTGGATAAACAGGTTGATGTCAAGCCCTGCATGTTTTTGCAAGAGCCTCATGGAATGTCAGCCTACATTGAAGAGCACACATTTGCTGCTACTGTAGGCTTTAAGATAGAACAGCTATTTCCATGTTAAAAGGGGATGCATTTCTCGCCATTGTTTTTGATAGTAGGCTACACTGGTAGGCACACGGTATGATCAAATAGCCACAGTAGCCTACGTGGCCACTGTTAAAACTGTAACTTAAAGAGGGTACAGCCTCAGTGTTCACAGTAAACACGCACCGGAAGTTGCACAGAATTTTCCACAGTGCCACAGTGTCTCCTGACCCCTCCTGTCTCAGCCTCCAGTATTTATGCTGCAGTAGTTTATGTGTCGGGGGGCTAGGGTCAGTTTGTTTATCTGGAGTACTTCTCCTGTCCTATTCGGTGTCCTGTGTGAATCTAAGTGTGCGTTCTCTAATTCTCTCCTTCTCTCTTTCTTTCTCTCTCTCGGAGGACCTGAGCCCTAGGACCATGCCCCAGGACTACCTGACATGATGACTCCTTGCTCTCCCCAGTCCACCTGGCCATGCTGCTGCCCCAGTTTCAACTGGCCTGGGCCCTAGGACCATGTCCCAGGACTACCTGACGTGAGGACTCCTTGCTGTCCCCAGTCCACCTGGCCATGCTCCTGCTCCAGTTTCAACTGTTCTGCCTTACTATTATTCAACCATGCTGGTCATTTATGAACATTTGAACATCTTGGCCACGTTCTGTTATAATCTCCACCCGGCACAGCCAGAAGAGGACTGGCCACCCCACATATGCTCTCTCTAATTCTCTCTTTCTTTCTCTCTCTCGGAGGACCTGAGCCCTAGGACCGTGCCCCAGGACTACCTGACATGATGGCTCCTTGCTGTCCCCAGTCCACCTGACTGTGCTGCTGCTCCAGTTTCAACTGTTCTGCCTTATTATTATTTGACCATGCTGGTCATTTATGAACATTTGAACATCTTGGTCATGTTCTGTTATAATCTCTACCCGGCACAGCCAGAAGAGGACTGGCCACCCCACATAGCCCGGTTCCTCTCTAGGTTTCTTCCTAGGTTTTGGCCTTTCTAGGGAGTTTTTCCTAGCCACCGTGCTTTTACACCTGCATTGTTTGCTGTTTGGGGTTTTAGGCTGGGTTTCTGTACAGCACTTTGAGATATCAGCTGATGTACGAAGGGCTATATAAATACATTTGATTTGAATTTTCACAACCTTCAAGTTTGCGCTCAGCAGACCCTAAATATTGCTTACAACCAGATGTGCTAAATCTTTGGGAGAGAGAATCCGACATGAGCAGCCTGCTTTCGTCAGTGTCTAAATGACTCTGCTCCACTGAAAGGTACTCTGGTGACGACAGGTTGAATAAATGTTTGTTTTCTGTAAGTGTCTGAGCTAGTGGTCCAAGAGAGTCTCAAGAAGCCCTGAGCCTTGTGGTCCAACCACACTAACCATGGATGTACATACTTCCATATGCCGCCCATTGGCAAACACTGACATCCACACAGCATGGGAATCTCAGCACTATTGCTAACCTAAACAGAGCGAGATCAGCGCGGGCTTTCACGGTACAGCGCACATAAACAATCCTTATTATCACAAAAACTGTAATGCAAACAGACACCCCAACTGCACAGAGCCCGCATTTGCCACATCCTCGTACATACCCCCACGTTTCATAACCCAATCATAAATATAACACATCAGTCCCCTCTAGGCTTGGGCGTTATACCGTTTATACTGTATACCGGGGTATTTCGAAATACCAACAGTATGATTTTCAAGCAGTTATAAGCAGTGTGTGCTACGCCAACTTATAATAAGTTAAGTATAACTATAGGAAATCTTAGGTGTGTCAAATAAATTACATCTAGCTCAGGGCTCCAACAATGCATTTGGTTTGCTAACTTGCTAGCTAGGTGTCTAGATGTCAAGATATCTGTTGCCTAAATTGTTTTGTGCATAAAACAAAAAGTATACAGTGCCCCTTGTGTGCACATTCGGTAATACCGTATACCCAGTTATGGCACAAAAACGGTATGAAGGCATGAAAGGTTTGCTCCATATGGTTCCAGGGCACAAGGAATGATTTTATCCCATGGATCACAATACGTTTGTACTTTACAGGCTCTAGAGATGTTAAAGTTCTACTTATAAACAATTATAAACTGGGTGGTTCGAGCCCTGAATGCTTTTTTAATTTGACCTTTATTTAACTAGGCAAGTCAGTTAAAAACAAATTCTTATTTTCAGTGGGTTAACTGCCTGTTCAGGGGCAGAACGACAGATTTGTACCTTGTCAGCTCGTGGATTTGAACTTGCAACTTTTCAGTTACTCGTCCAACGCTCTAACTAGGCTACCCTGCCGCCCCAGCTTATTTGCTGACAGCCGTGGAATATAAGACCGTATACCACGGGTATGGCAAAACATGTATTTTTACTGCTCTAATTACGTTGGTAACCAGTTTATAATAGCAATAAGGCACCTTAGGGGTTTGTGGTTTTATGGCCAATATACCACAGCTAAGGGCACGACACTATGCGTCATGCCTAAGAACAGCCCTTAGCTGTGGTATATTGGCCATATACCACACCCCTTGTGCCTTATTGCTTGATTAATGATTTTATCATTAACTATTAGCATTTGCATATGCTTAAATCAGTGATTCTGTCACACCCTACCTAATCTGTTTCACCTGTTCTTGTGATTGTCTCCATCTCCTCCAGGTATCGCTTATTTTCCCCAGTGTATTTATCCCAGTGTTTCCTGTCTCTGTGCCAGTTCGTCTTGTATGTTTTCAAGTCAACCAGCGTGTTTTCCCGTGCTCCTGTTTTCTATTCTATTTTTCTAGTCTTCCCGGTTTTTACCCTTGCCTGTTTTTTCTGGACTCTGTACCCGCCTGCCTGACCCTTCAGCCTGCCCTGACATTGAGCCTGTCTGCCACTCTTTACCTCTTGGACTCAGAATCTGGTTTTGACCTTTTGCCTGTCCATGACCATTCTCTTGCCTACGCCTTTTGGATTATAAATAAACTACAAACACTCTAACCATCTGCCTCCTGTGTCTGCATCTGGGGTGGCAGGGTAGCCTAGTGGTTAGAGTGTTGGTTAGAGTGTTGGACTTGTAACTGAAAGGTTGCAAGTTCGACTCCCCGAGCTGACAAGGTACAAACCTGTCGTTCTGCCCCTGAACAGGGGCCATCATTGAAAATAAGAATTTGTTCTTAACTGACTTGCCTTGCCTTGCTGTGACATCGGGTGGTGTAGCTGTCCTCGAGGGCAGGTAGTTTTCCCCCGGTGAAGCGTTGTGCAGACCTCACTACCCTCTGGAGAGTCTTACGGTTGTGGGCGGAGCAGTTGCCGTACCAGGCGGTGATACAGCCCGGCGGATTCTCTCGATTGAGCATCTGTAAAAGTTTGTGAGTGCTTTTGATGACAAGCCTCCTGAGGTTGAAGAGGCGCTGCTGCGCCTTCTTCACAATGCTATCTGTGTGGGTGGACCAATTCAGTTTGTCCGTGATGTGTATGCCGAGGAACTTAAAACTTACTACCCTCTCCACTACTGTCCCGTCGATGTGGATAGGGGGGTGCTCCCTCTGCTGTATCCTGAAGTCCACAATCATCTCCTTTGTTTTGTTGACGTTGAGCGTGAGGTTATTTTCCTGACACCACACTCCGAGGGCCCTCACCTCCTCCCTGTAGGCCATCTCGTCGTTGTTGGTAATCAAGCCTACCACTGTAGTGTCGTCCGCAAACTTGATGATTGAGTTGGAGGCGTGCATGGCCACGCAGTCGTGGGGTAAACAGGGAGTACAGGAGAGGGCTCAGAATGCACCCTTGTGGGGCCCCAGTGTTGAGGATCAGCGGGGTGGAGATGTTGTTACCTACCCTCACCACCTGGGGGCGGCCCGTCAGGAAGTCCAGGACCCAGTTGCGCAGGGAAGGGTTGAGACCCAGGGTCTCGAGCTTGATGACGAGTTTGGAGGGTACTATGGTGTTAAATGCTGAGCTGTAGTCGATGAACAGCATTCTCACATAGGTATTCCTCTTGTCCAGATGGATTAGGGAAGTGTGCAGTGTGGTTGCGATTGTGTAGTCTGTGGACCTATTGGGGCGGTAAGCAAATTGGAGTGGGTCTAGGGTGTCAGGTAGGATGGAGGTGATATGGTCCTTGACTAGTCTCTCAAAGCACTTCATGATGACAGAAGTGAGTGCTACGGGGCGGTAGTCGTTTAGCTCAGTTACCTTAGCTTTCTTGGGAACAGGAACAATGGTGGCCCTCTTGAAGCATGTGGGAACAGCAGACTGGGATAAGGATTGATTGAATATGTCCGTAAACACACTAGCCAGCTGGTGTGCGCATGCTCTGAGGACGTGGCTGGGGATGTCGTCTGGGCCTGCAGCCTTGCGAGGGTTAACACGTTTAAATGTTTTACTCACGACGGCTGCAGTTAAGGAGAGCCCGCAGGTTTTGGTAGCGGGCCGTGTCAGTGGCACTGTATTGTCCTCAAAGCGAGCAAAAAACGTATTTAGTCTGTTTGGGAGCAAGACATCCTGGTCTACGACGGGGCTGGTTTTCTTTTTGTAATCCATGATTAACTGTAGACCCTGCCACATACCTCTTGTGTCTGAGCCGTTGAATTGCAACTCTACTTTGTCTCTGTACTGAGGCTTAGCTTGTTTGGTTTCCTTGCGGAGGGAATAGCTACACTGTTTGTATTCGGTCATGTTTCCGGTCACCTTGCCCTGGTTAAAAGCAGTAGTTCGCGCTTTCAGTTTCGTGCGAATGCTGCCATCAATCCACTGTTTCTGGTTTGGGAATGTTTTAATAGTTGCTGTGGGTACGACATCGCCGATGCACTTTCTAATGAACTCGCTCACCGAATCGGCGTATTCGTCAATGCTGTTGTTGGACGCAATGCGGAACATATCCCAATCCATGTCATGTGATCGAAGCAATCTTGAAGTGTGGAATCAGATTGGTCGGACCAGCTCTGAACAGACCTGAGCGCGGGAGCTTCCTGTTTTAGTTTCTGTCTGTAGGCTGGAAGCAACAAAATGGAGTCGTGGTCAGCTTTTCCGATAGGAGGGCGGGGGAGGGCCTTATATGCGTAGCGGAAGTTAGAATAACAATGATCCAGGGTTTCACCAGCCCAGTTGCCATATCAGGCAGTGATGCAACCAGTCAGGATACACTCGATGGTGCAGCTGTAGAACCTTTTGAGGATCTGAGGACCTATGCCAAATCTTTTCAGTCTCCTGAGGGGGAATAGGTTTTGTCATGACCTTTTCACGACTGTCTTGGTGTGCTTGGACCATGTTAGTTTGTTGGTGATGTGGACACCAAGGAACTTGAAGCTCTCAACCTGCTCCACTGCAGCCCCGTTGATGAGAATGAGGGCATGCTTGTTCCTCTTTTTCCTGTAGTCAACAATCATCTCCTTAGTCTTGATCCCGTTTAGGGAGAGGTTGTTGTCCTGGCACCACACGGCCAGGTCTCTGACCTCCTCCCTGTCTCGTCGTTGTCATTGATCAGGCCTACCAGTTGTGTCATCAGGCAAAAGTAATGATGGTGTCGTGCCAGGCCGTGCAGTCATGAATGAACAGGTAGTTCAGGAGGAGACTTAGGACGCACCCCTGAGGGGCCCCTGTGTTGAGGATCAGCGTGGCAATGTGTTGTTACCTTCCCTTACCACCTGGGGGCAGCCCGTCAGGAAGTCCAGGATCCAGTTGTAGAGGGAGGTGTACGTCCCGTGGTCCTGAGCTTATTGATGAGCTTTGACGGCACTATGGTGTTGAACGCTGAGCTGTAGTCAATGAATAGCATTCTCACAAATGCTCATATGATTAACCCTTACGCATCATCATGCAACCTTATTTTCAAAAGTTGCACAGTTGATCAAGTTATTTTCCCACTTTTGGGCGTGATGCATTGGTGCTCTGTCCTAGGAACAGAAGAGGTTGGTTTTCATGATGAGTCTTGACCCACCTTTGAAGCCCTGATGCCCTGGGAAAATGTACATCCAGGACATTATTCCAACATCATTCCTAACCTATTACTCCATACCAGATTATATCAACACACCACTTCTCTGTGATCGTCAATGTGTGGTGAACGGTCTGGTGTAAAATGGTAACCGTAATGCCTTTATCAAGTTATCAACATTTATAACTGCTAAAATACTTTATTTGAAAGTGGCAATCAACTGACCATTAACAAATTAGTTACTAACATGTGTAAATGCTAAAACGACACCTTTAAAGTAAGTGGAAACCTACTGACCATTCATTAATGAGTTAGGCCTACCAATATTTACAACACAAAATATACCGTAAAAGTGGAAAACTTTTGGTTATTTATTAATGAGTTGCAAACATTTATAACAGCATAGGCCTACCAATATTTAGAACTTCAAAAATGATACCGTAAATGAAAGTGGAAACCTATTGGCTATTTATTAATAATGAGTTGCAAACATTTTTAACAGCATATAATCTCCTCAAACATGAAATACATACTATAAACAAAATGTAATTTAATAGAAATATACATTGGGGAAACAATTTTAATTGCAGTGACTCAAATCTGTAGCCTTTAATTGGTATAGTGAGTAGCCTAGCGAATTCAGATAAACAGGGGGTGTCTTTTTCTCTCCTTTTTAACATTTACATTTACATTTTACATTTAAGTCATTTAGCAGACGCTCTTATCCAGAGCGACTTACAAATTGGTGCATTCACCTTATGACATCCAGTGGGACAGTCACTTAACAATAGTGCATCTAAAACTTAGGGGGGGTGGGGTGAGAGGGATTACTTAACCTATCCTAGGTATTCCTTAAAGAGGTGGGGTTTCAGGTGTCTCCGGAAGGTGGTGATTGACTCCGCTGTCCTGGCGTCGTGAGGGAGTTTGTTCCACCATTGGGGGGCCAGGGCAGCGAACAGTTTTGACTGGGCTGAGCGGGAGCTGTACTTCCTCAGTGGTAGGGAGGCGAGCAGGCCAGAGGTGGATGAACGCAGTGCCCTTGTTTGGGTGTAGGGCCTGATCAGAGCCTGGAGGTACTGAGGTGCCGTTCCCCTCACAGCTCCGTAGGCAAGCACCATGGTCTTGTAGCGGATGCGAGCTTCAACTGGAAGCCAGTGGAGAGAACGGAGGAGCGGGGTGACGTGAGAGAACTTGGGAAGGTTGAACACCAGACGGGCTGCAGGCGTTCTGGATGAGTTGAAGGGGTTTAATGGCACAGGCAGGGAGCCCAGCCAACAGCGAGTTGCAGTAATCCAGACGGGAGATGACAAGTGCCTGGATTAGGACCTGCGCCGCTTCCTGTGTGAGGCAGGGTCGTACTCTGCGGATGTTGTAGAGCATGAACCTACAGGAACGGGCCACCGCCTTGATGTTAGTTGAGAACGACAGGGTGTTGTCCAGGATCACGCCAAGGTTCTTGGCGCTCTGGGAGGAGGACACAATGGAGTTGTCAACCGTGATGGCGAGATCATGGAACGGGCAGTCCTTCCCCGGGAGGAAGAGCAGCTCCGTCTTGCCGAGGTTCAGCTTGAGGTGGTGATCCGTCATCCACACTGATATGTCTGCCAGACATGCAGAGATGCGATTCGCCACCTGGTCATCAGAAGGGGGAAAGGAGAAGATTAATTGTGTGTCGTCTGCATAGCAATGATAAGAGAGACCATGTGAGGTTATGACAGAGCCAAGTGACTTGGTGTATAGCGAGAATAGGAGAGGGCCAAGAACAGAGCCCTGGGGGACACCAGTGGTGAGAGCGCGTGGTGAGGAGACAGATTCTCGCCACGCCACCTGGTAGGAGCGACCTGTCAGGTAGGACGCAATCCAAGCGTGGGCCGCGCCGGAGATGCCCAACTCGGAGAGGGTGGAGAGGAGGATCTGATGGTTCACAGTATCGAAGGCAGCCGATAGATCTAGAAGGATGAGAGCAGAGGAGAGAGAGTTAGCTTTAGCAGTGCGGAGCGCCTCCATGATACAGAGGAGAGCAGTCTCAGTTGAATGACTAGTCTTGAAACCTGACTGATTTGGATCAAGAAGGTCATTCAGAGAGAGATAGCGGGAGAGCTGGCCAAGGACGGCACGTTCAAGAGTTTTGGAGAGAAAAGAAAGAAGGGATACTGGTCTGTAATTGTTGACATCGGAGGGATCGAGTGTAGGTTTTTTCAGAAGGGTGCAACTCTCGCTCTCTTGAAGACGGAAGGGACGTAGCCAACGGTCAGGGATGAGTTGATGAGCGAGGTGAGGTAAGGGAGAAGGTCTCCGGAAATGGTCTGGAGAAGAGAGGAGGGGATAGGGTCGAGCGGGCAGGTTGTTGGGCGGCCGGCCGTCACAAGACGCGAGATTTCATCTGGAGAGAGAGGGGAGAAAGAGGTCAGAGCACAGGGTAGGGCAGTGTGAGCAGAACCAGCGGTGTCGTTTGACTTAGCAAACGAGGATCGGATGTCGTCGACCTTCTTTTCAAAATGGTTGACGAAGTCATCTGCAGAGAGGAGGAGGGGGGGGAGGGGGCGGAGGATTCAGGAGGGAGGAGAAGGTGGCAAAGAGCTTCCTAGGGTTAGAGGCAGATGCTTGGAATTTAGCGTGGTAGAAAGTGGCTTTAGCAGCAGAGACAGAGGAGGAAAATGTAGAGAGGAGGGAGTGAAAGGATGCCAGGTCCGCAGGGAGGCGAGTTTTCCTCCATTTCCGCTCGGCTGCCCGGAGCCCTGTTCTGTGAGCTCGCAATGAGTCATCGAGCCATGGAGCCGGCCTGGAGGATAGGGGACATAGAGAGTCAAGGGATGCAGAGAGGGAGGAGAGGAGGGTTGAGGAGGCAGAATCAGGAGATAGGTGGGAGAAGGTTTGAGCGGAGGGAAGAGATGATAGGATGGAAGAGGAGAGAGTAGCGGGGGAGAGAGAGCGAAGGTTGGGACGGCGCGATACCATCCGAGTAGGGGCAGTGTGGGAGGTGTTGGATGAGAGCGAGAGGGAAAAGGATACAAGGCAGTGGTCGGAGACTTGGAGGGGAGTTGCAATGAGGTTAGTGGAAGAACAGCATCTAGTAAAGATGAGGTCGAGCGTATTGCCTGCCTTGTGAGTAGGGGGAAGGTGAGAGGGTGAGGTCAAAAGAGGAGAGGAGTGGAAAGAAGGAGGCAGAGAGGAAAGAGTCAAAGGTAGACGTGGGGAGGTTAAAGTCGCCCAGAACTGTGAGAGGTGAGCCGTCCTCAGGAAAGGAGCTTATCAAGGCATCAAGCTCATTGATGAACTCTCCGAGGGAACCTGGAGGGCGATAAATGATAAGGATGTTAAGCTTGAAAGGGCTAGTAACTGTGACAGCATGGAATTCAAAGGAGGCGATAGACAGATGGGTAAGGGGAGAAAGAGAGAATGACCACTTGGGAGAGATGAGGATCCTGGTGCCACCACCCCGCTGACCAGACGCTCTCGGGGTGTGCGAGAACACGTGGGCGGACGAAGAGAGAGCAGTAGGAGTAGCAGTGTTGTCTGTGGTGATCCATGTTTCCGTCAGTGCCAAGAAGTCGAGGGACTGGAGGGAGGCATAGGCTGAGATGAACTCTGCCTTGTTGACCGCAGATTGGCAGTTCCAGAGGCTACCGGAGACCTGGAACTCCACGTGGGTCGTGCGCGCTGGGACCACCAGAGTAGGGTGGCCGCGGCCACGCGGTGAGGAGCGTTTGTATGGTCTGTGCAGAGAGGAGAGAACAGGGATAAACAGACACATAGTTGACAGGCTACAGAAGAGGCTACGCTAATGCAAAGGAGATTGGAATGACAAGTGGACTACACGTCTCGAATGTTCAGAAAGTTAAGCTACGTAGCAAGAATCTTATTGACTAAAATGATTAAAATGATACAGTACTGCTGAAGTAGGCCAGCTGGCAGTGGGTGCGTTGTTGACACTACACTAATCAAGTCGTTCCGTTGAGTGTAATAGTTTCTGCAGTGTTGCTATTCGGGGGCTAGCAGGCTAGCTAGCAGTGTTGTTTACGTTACGTTGCGTTAAAAGAACGACAATAGATGGCTAGCGAACCTAGAAAATCGCTCTAGACTACACAATTATCTTTGATACAAAGACGGCTATGTAGCTAGCTAAGTAGCTAGCTACGATCAAACAAATCAAACCGTTGTACTGTAATGAAATGAAGTGAAAATGTGATACAACCTGTGAATGCGACCGGGTAGTTGAGTTCTATACAGAAGACGTTGGCTAGCGTTGGCTAGCTGTTGGCTAGCTAGCAGAGTCACCTACGTTAAGGACGACAAATAGCTGGCTAGCTAACCTCGGTAAATTAAGATAATCACTCTAAGACTACACACTCTAAACCTAAACAACACAATTATCTTGGATAAGATGATACGATGATACGAAGACAGCAAAGACAGCTATGTAGCTAGCTAACACTAAACTAATCAAGTCGTTCAGTTGAGTGTAATAGTTTCTCCAGTGCAGCTAATCAGTGGACGTTAGCTAGCTGGCTAGTGAAGACTACGTTAGGGCGGCGAAATACGATAATTACGCAATTATCTTTGATACAAAGACGGCTATGTAGCTAGCTGAGAAGAAATTGCTAAGATAAGACAAATCAAACCGTTGTGATATAATGAAATATAATGAAAAAGTTATACTACCCGTTGGAGCGACGTGCAGATGCGACCACTCGCTCCAACCGGAACATTGCAAGTCAGAACAGAAATTGACAACAGATGAACTATTTCAAATACTATTTCAAATACAACTCAAATAAGCCTTCATGGCCCCCTTCTGTGTCTTCATCTGTTTCTTTCTTGTTAAGCATTTCCCTTCCTGGAGTCTGAGACCTTTTGGGAATCCAGGGCTGCCAACTTTTGGAGAAAGCTTTGCGTGAGATTAGCTATGTGAATTTAATTGCCCCTTGGCACAAACCCTAGATAGGGGTTCTCCCCCAGTAAAAATGTACAGTTTTAAAGTTAATTTCCTGCAATTCTATAGATCGGGTGTATTCAGGATGCTTTGGACGTGAAATGAACACTCAAAATGCAACAATGTTGGTTAGACATTTTTGGGGGATGAAAATTAAAGTATGCCAATATACTGTATTCTAAAACACAACTGTCCATGAATGCTGCAAAAATACATAGCCTTATGTAATTAATTTTTACAGATAAAAGCATGTTTTTCAGGTGTAAAATATAATACTACAATGGTAAAATTGAGAAGAAGTGGAATATAAAATAAGTGTGGGGAATAAATTAGTGTTCTTGCTGACAAGCACACTAATTACCCTGTATTTTTGCACTTTGTTAAGAATTATAATTATTTTCTATTTATTGTCCCCACTCTAGAATCAAACTTACACTTTTGGGTTCACAATCTGTTAGATAAAATTATTCTCATAGTTACAAGTCAGGTCCCCCTACCAAACTTCCCTGCTAAAACATACTGTAGGTGTATTTTTGTTGTCACAGCCTAAATGCCAATCAACAAACGAGGGGACTATGCAAGTGTGGATTAAATTGACTTTAATACATGCTGTCAAAAGGCTGAATTCTGAAATAGAGATGGGAGGAACAGCAATCACATTTTGTTGACAACATTCAAATCAAATCAAATAAAATGTATTTATATAGCCCTTCGTACATCAGCTGATATCTCAAAGTGCTGTACAGAAACCCAGCCTAAAACCCCAAACAGCAAGCAATGCAGGTGTAGAAGCACAGTGGCTAGGAAAAACTCCCTAGAAAGGCCAAAACCTAGGAAGAAACCTAGAGAGGAACCAGGCTATGTGGGGTGGCCAGTCCTCTTCTGGCTGTGCCGGGTGGAGATTATAACAGAACATGGCCAAGATGTTTAAATGTTCATAAATGACCAGCATGGTCGAATAATAACAAGGCAGAACAGTTGAAACTGGAGCAGCAGCACAGTTAGGGATGCGGTCTGGACCGGCAGCGTTGCGAGGGTTAACACATATAAATGTGTTACTCACGTTGGCCATGGAGAAGAGTGCACAGTCCTTGGGAAGAATGTGTTTAGCCTGTCCGAAAGCAAGACGCCGGTCTCGGCGAAATGGCTGGTAGTCCGTGATTGTCTGTAGTCCCTGCCACATACGCCTCGTGTCTGAGCCGTTGAATTGCGATTGCACTTTATCTCTATACGGACGTTTAGCTTGTTTGATTGCCTTGCGGAGTGAATAACTACACTGTTTAAATTCTGCCATATTACCAGTTGCCTTGCCATTATTAAATGCGGTGGTTCGTGCTTTCAGTTTCACACAAATGCTGCCATCTATCTACGGTTTCTGGATAGGGTAGGTATTAATAGTCACAGTGAGTACTATATCTCCTATACACTTCCTTATGAACTCAGTCACCATATCCGTGTATGCGTCTAGATTATTTTTGCACGTTAGCTTTGACCAGCTTTGAATAGTACGGGCACTTCCTGTTTGAGTTTCTGCCTATAGGACGGGAGGAGCAAGATGGTGTCGTGGTCAGATTTGCCGATAAGAGGGCGGGGGAGGGCCTTCTAAGCTTCCCAAGAGTTTGAATAGTAATGGTCGAGAGTCTTAGTAGCGTGTGTAGGACAGTCAATATGTTGATAGAATTTCGGCAGCCTCATCCTCAGATTTGCTTTGTTAAAATCCCCAGCTACAATAAAAGCAGACTCAGGAAATGTGGTTTCCAGTTTGCACAAAGTCCAGTGAAGTTCTTTGAGGGCCATCAAGGTTTCGGCTTGAGGTGGGATGTAAACAGCTGTGGCGATGACGGAAGATAATTCTCTTGGGAGATAATACGGTTTATGACTGTCTTGGTGTGTTTGGACAATTCTAGTTTGCTCCACTGCAGCCCTGTCGATGAGAATGCTCTGCCCTCCTTTTCCTGTAGTCCACAATCATCTCCTTAGTCTTGGTTACGTTGAGGGATAGGTTGTTATTCTGGCACCACCCGGCCAGGTCTCTGACCTCCTCCCTATAGGCTGTCTCGTTGTTGTCGGTGATCAGGCCTACCACTGTTGTGTCGTCTGCAAACTTAATGATGGTGTTGGAGTCGTGCCTGGCCATGCAGTCGTGGGTGAACAGGGAGTACAGGAGGGGACTGAGCACGCACCTCCAGTGTTGAGGATCAGCGTGGCAGATGTGTTGCTACCTACCCTCTCCACCTGGGGGCGGCCCGTCAAGAAGTCCAGGATCCAGTTGCAGAGGGGGGTGTTTAGTCCCAGGATCCTTAGCTTAGTGATGAGCTTTGAGGGTACTATGGTGTTGAATGCTGAGTTGTAGTCAATGAAAAGCATTCTCACATAGGTGTTCCTTTTTTCCAGATGGGAAAGGGCCGTGTGTCATAGAATAGAGATTGAATAGAGACCCTCTAAAACCTTCACCACTCATCCTAGGGGGACAGGAAGTACCAGTGGTAACAACAACCAAGTATCTTGGTTTTCATCTCAGTGGTGACACATGTGGAGCAGTCAGTGGGGAAGGCTTCAAAATTCCTGCACATTTTGACTGTTCTTGACAGAAATGGTCTACCCACTGAAGATCTGGTCACAGTCTATACTACACTAGTCAGGCCTTGTCTGGAATACGGTGGAGTGCTCTTAGTTGGATGTAACAAAAAGCAGCAGGCTCAAACAGGGTGCAGAGGATCATTTCCAGTGGTGGAGCAGTCTAACCACAGCTCCCCTCACTGCAGAGCAGGCGAGAGCAGGCTGCAGTGCACATGGTGAAGGACATGCACACTCTTGACCACCCACTGAATGACGTGCTCCCTCCGAAAAGAGTCAACTACACCACCAGCCACGAACTGTCTTGGATAACTCTCAGTTCGAACCGGCTGAGAAACGCCACTCTACCCACTGCTGTCAGACTGTACAATAACTCTAGCTCTTAAATCTTTTTCCCTAAAATTATCTTTTTAACAATCACATTTTTACATTTCATCATGAAATTTCCATCATGAAAAATATCCTGTTTTATATGTACTCCATGTTTTATGTGTTATGTATTTTAAATGAGTGTTTTGCAATTCTAAATAATGTTTTATCTGTGAGCAAGAATAAATCAACTCAAACTAAGGACAGGAAAAATTTATGAGAAAATCTTGGTTCAGTCTGCTTTCCAAGTGATTCTAACATGTATTGACGGAGGGGGTTAAAAATGTATCTAATCAAGATATTTTTTGTGTTTATTTATCATTAAAATCTTCCACTTTGACATTACAGAATGTTTTGTGTAGATCTATGACAAAAAAAATGAAAAATCAATCAAACCGTGACGAGATCCAGAGGCCCATTGTTGCCATTCATTCGCCTCCATCACCTCATGTTTCAGCATGATAACGCATGGCCCCATGTCGCAAGGATCTGGACACAAATCCGGGAAGCTTAAAATGTCCCATTTCTTCCATGGCCTGAGTTCTCACTAGACATCTCACCCATTGAGCATGTTTGGGATGCTCTAGGTTGACGTTTACGACAGTTCCGGTCTATATCCAGCAAATTTGCACAGCCATTGAGGACGAGTGGGACAACAGTCCACCGGCCACAATAAACAGCCTGATCAACTCTATGTGAAGGAGATGTGTTACATTTTGTTCTTTTTTTCCCCTCAACAATCAACACACAACACCACATAATGACAAAGCAAATACAGGTTTTTAGAAATGTTTCCAAATTAATTAAAATTAAAAAACTGAAATATCACATTTATAAGTATTGAGACCCTTAACTCAGTACGTTGTTGTAGCACCTTTGGCAGCGATTACAGACCCAAGTATTCCTGGGTATGACTCTACAAGGTTGGCACACCTATATTTGGGGAATTTCTCCCATTCTTCTCTGCAGACCCTCTCAAGCTCTGCCAAGTTGGATGAGGAGTGTTGCTGCACAGCTATATTCAGGTCTCTCCAGAGATGTTTGATCGGGTTCAAGTCCGGGCTATGGCTGGGCCACTCAAGGACATTCAGAGACTTGTCCCGAAGCCACTCCTACGTTGTTTTGGCTGTGTGCTTAGGGTCTTTGTCCTGTTGGAGGGCGAACCTTCAGGCCAAAGAGTTCAATCTTGGTTTCATCAGACCAGAGAATCTTATTTTCTCATGGTCTGAGAGCCATCCTTTAGGTGCTTTTGGCAAACTCCTGTCATGTGCCAGTTACTGAGGAGCGGCTTCTGATTGGTGGAGTGCTGCAGAGATGGTTGTCCTTCTGGAAGGTTCTCCCATCTTCACAGAGGAACACTGGAGCTCTGTCAGAGTGACTGTCGGGTTCTCCCTGACCAAAGCCCTTCTGCTCTGATTGCTCATCTAAGAATGATGGAGGCCACTGTGATCTTGGGGACCTTCAATGCTGCAGAAATGTGTTGGTACCCTTCTCCAGATCTGTGCCTTGTCACAATCATGTCTCGGCGCTCTATGGACAATTCCTTCGACCTCATGGCTTGGGTTTGGAAACTGACATGCACTGTCAAGGCTGTAACGTAGCAAAATGTGGAACAATTCAAGGGTCTGAAGACTTTCCGAATGCACTGTATATATATTTATTATTTTTGTTTTGTCCATTTCACCCAACCCACCCCATAAAAGATCGTCCTTCTGGCATTTGCTAGAATTGCCAGATGACCAATCTGCCCGTGTATGTACATTGCTAGCTTGCTTCTCTCGTTAACCTACGTTCACTTGTTTGTGTTAACTGAACTAGCTGGTATAGCCTCGCGGCTCCACGGTCAGGGTAGAAACCATCCCAAGTAGAACTCCACTCGGTTCTCTTCAGCTAGCAGCATACCTTCGCCACAAGGTAGCTATCAAGCCCCGCTAGCATTCCTACCTGCATACACGGTAGCATTGGGTTAGCCAGACCGACCAAGTTTATCCCCCAGGCTTCTCGGCCGAGGGAATTTACCTACCTGAAGGCTAACCTGCCCCCACGTAGTTCATTCGGCTATTACTGTGCTATCTACAGGTTGCTAAATTACTATTACCTCTTTATCCTCACGGCTACACCGTTAATACCGTGCTCACCCTAGCTAGATATTAGCCCTCTTGGGTTTTCACCTAGCTAGCTTAAGCATGCCTTGTCCTTAACAATGGCCCCGCTTCCCTATCCCAGAGAAGGCCATACCCTCGAGCCCCCACATTCTTGTGCTTGTGGCTCTATGATTGCGGGGATTTTCAACTTCTATGCATCAACTGTTTGGGAAGGGAACATGCCCAAGCAGCACTCAATGATCTGAGTCCCGTGAGCACTGCAAGGTGCTTGCTGACTACGGCTGGTCTGAAGAGTAGGCTCAGCCGGGCCTCCCTCACAGCTCCCCCTCTTGATTCCAGCCCACCGGCTGAGGATGAGATTCAACCCCCCACAACTAAGGCCAGTTGGGGAAAAGGATAGCCTCGATTCCCACTCGATTCCTCGATTCCCACTCCTCACTGAAATAAAGGGTGGAGACCCTGTTCTCCCACCCTCCAAAGTCCTTACGTCTCCCTACCCCCGGGACAGAGGAGCTGCGCTACCCCTTTAGAGTTTGGGTTTTTAGACGTTTGCAAGCGAGCAGCAGCCAGACTCAACATCGAATGGGACCTGTACAACGGGAAGAGACTCCCTTCACATACGGCCCCTACTAAACAACTGCTCCCCTCAGTACCAGCCAGCCAGTTAAGGGCTTGTGCGATAAGCCCCTTTCCAGCAAATTCACTACTAGGGGTTCCCTTGGCCTGGTCATGCACAATATGGAGGAATCCAAGTCCAAATCCAAGTCAATGGCTGACCACCTCAACTCCTTGTGACGTGCGGCTAACGCCACTGGTGCCTCCCTCCTTGGAAAGACGGGGCACTTTTCTTCTTACATTTTCCAAATGACCTACAGTCAATCAGAGCACTTAACGTGACCTCTCCGCTCTACCAGGCAGAGTTACTGGAGGAAGCAGGGAATCTGAACCCAAGTGCCTGGGACAAGATCTGTATGACTACAGACATTAAACCTCTGCACTGCCATCTTGGGCTGTGATCGTACCATGAGCCTGGCAGTGGTGGAAGAGAGGCCTCTTTGGATAAGCTTGTCCATCTTGGCTGACAAATGAAAAGTCGACCTCCTGGATGCCCCTGTGACACCCAAGGAGCTGTTTGGGGGCCACAGATGGTCGAGAAAGGGCAAAAATCTGGCTTTGGGGGGGGGGTTTAAAACACCCGACGACGCAGCTGACAGGACAAAAGCTAGGTTAAGCCCCTGAACCAGAGCACATCTGCAGGTACACAGTCCGTTGCTGCTTCTGCCACTAAATGGACCAAGAGGAGCCGGCCAATTTAGGGCACTGCCCTTGCGGCAAAGAAGGACAGCGCCCTACCTTTTAGGTTTAACGTTAGCCATACCTCTCCCTCCAGACCTCTTGTGGCAGTGGGGAGACAGGCCTGCGTTGAATGAATGAACCCTGTTCCCTGTGCAGCTGCTCACCTTCATGATCTTGCTCACATGGGAATGCATGGAGGAGCTGCACTTTACCCTCAAGTGCTTTTCCTTCAGCACCTTGTCAGGTTCTAGCCAGGGGTGGAAATCAGCATGTCCACACTCCCTCCAGCCTCTTGACATACAGAGCAGGATGACAGATGGCCATTTGCCATCTGTCATGGCTATCCCCACTTTGCAGCAGAATTGTCTATGGCACGCAGGCGCACACAATAGGAAAAACTCACAGGTGCACCTCCCATGCCATCACCCTAGGTGAGCGAGGCAGGGAATGAAACCTTGGCCTTTGCGATTCCTCTGTGACCCTATGGCAACTCAGCTCTACTGATAGACAACCCTTTCTATGAGGTTAGAGCAGTGGTTCTCAAACCTCTCCTTTCACAATTTTGTTGTAGCCCTGAACTAACTCACCTACTGTAGCTATAGAAAAGGGCTAAGATATACTAGACACATAGCTGCTCCACTGCTTGGAATTAGTAAATTTTGATAAGCCATATGTTTCCTAGTTCCTCTTAGCTCCACCGTCTGATGGCTTATGTCATTCTGTGGGCTGGTCTTTGGCAGACAGCCCCATTAGGCGAGACGGTATGGACATACTTTTCACCACCCTCCAGGGCGCAGTCCAAGAGGCTCGGGCACGTCGTTTTAAGAACTCTGCTCACTCGCCTCGGGCACGTTACGAGGTATCCTAGATGCAGGGACGTAATCTCTTCACCTCCGCAGCAGTATCACACACCTGGGTGCACTTTAAACGGGTGCGTTATCCCGCCCCCAACCCTCTTCAAAGAAGGGAAGGCAGTCAGTCTGCATTGACACAGACTAGCTGGTAAGCTTATTCTGTGGAACAGAGCACTCTTACTCTCACTACGCCTCACCCATGCCAGGAGTACCAGTTCTGGCAGAGATACGGTCAAACCACCTTAGATCTTTCTTCATTGCACAAAAATGTGCACCACCAGTTTTTTTAATGCGATTTCAGGGGTCACACCACTAGGGATCGACACAATGGCACACCCTTGAAGGAACAGGGCTGATCCCTCATCTTGGTAGCCCCTCAATGACCAGGCAAGCTGCAGTTGGCAAAGATCTTCTCCTGCTTTAGAACGAGCCCTGGCAGCCCTGATCACGAAGGGGTCTTTTGACCCTTGAACAGGGATATTTTCCATCCTCACTCAGACACCCTGGTCCTCTGGGCCTGCCCTGTGAGAGGTTGACTCTTCACGTGACTGACTTGCCACTTAGAGTCATTTAGACTATCCAGAGTGCCAGAGCCCCTTCTACACACTCGCTATCAATAAAGCTGACGCGTTTTTGAGACGTGTTGTGCCCGAAAACTGATCATCCCTTACCCATGCTCTGTTTCTATGGTTCTATGCTTCTTGCAGGACCTTTTTGGACAGAGGGAAGGCTTCGACAACAACACTGTTGGGAGACATCCCCTACAATGTAATTTTATGAAGGGAGCGCATCGCTTACAGCCGGTCTCTTCTACTTTCTATTGTGCTTGACGCTATTCCACAGCAGCCTTCGAGCCACTGTAAAGCATGGAGACGAACTATCTCTCCTTTAGACCGCTTTACTGCTTACCCTTACATCAGCAAGCGAGTGACTGAGCTGCATGCCCTGTCAGTTTGCCCAGGGGTTGTTCAAGGTTACGTGGTTACTTAACCCCGCCTTTTGCCTAAGGTCGGTGACCATGTCGACTGTCTCGACCTCGAGCTTGCAGCCTTCCACCCGCCACTTCTATGGAAGAAGAGCGTCTCCACCGTTTATGTCCAGTATGAGTTTTGCACATCTACTGAGATCTAACGAGAGCTACCAACTCCCCCTGCAAGGGGAGGCCCCTGTCTCATCAACGACTATCCTACTGGACAGTGGAGGATATTATATTGACTTGTAACAGCAAGGCTTTGCAACCCCCAGAGGGCTTGTGAAGCTCATTTCACCAAAAGTTTGGCTACCTCTTGGGCACTGTTCCGTGGCATCTATTACATGAGATTTACTGACTAGATGTCGCTGCGCTGTTACTGGAATAGGGATAATCCCTCAGCTTGGTAGCTTAATAGTGTGGGAGCCTCTGAGGGTTGATGTTGTTGAGACGACTCCGGCTTCAGAGAGCACGTCTGCGATACGGGACTTGGCCATATCCTACTGTGAGAAATCGAAACAAGTGTTTGAAAGAGAACTCAAGGAATACCTGCGAAACCCCGGTTCACTGACAATATGAGTGAGATACTATCTCTTTTCCATGCTAGCAAAAGAGCAAGGAATAGAGGCCTGCTCGAGAAAGTAACCTCGAGTTACTGTACAAATGACAGGATCCACCTTACTAAGCATGCCCTGCAAGGTATGTTTCTTCAGTTCGGAGTATTTCAGCTCATTCAGTTCTGGGAATAGAACATAATCTGTATTTGAAACCTATTTCCAAGTATTTGAAACCTATTTCCAACCTATTCATGGTGAGTTATGTTGAAGTGAGTGTGGATTGACTGAGGGTAATTCCTTCTATTATTGAGACAGAGTGAATCCTCAGTGAGAACGGTAGCCTAATTAACCCTACTGTATGGCTTTCACCTGAGGAAGACACTCGTAATTACTAAAAAGCCTTTCTGAATTATGAATAACAGTGGCAGCTAAATGGCTCATATTACGCATCAGCATAAAAAAAATGCTAACCTCCCTCCTACTCCCTACGCTTGTTTAAGAGAGCTTTCGCTTGAATATTTACAAAATCAAATTTGCACTATCAGTCTAATGTAATTATGTTGATTTAAAAATGTTTTTACTGATGTCTGCAAAGGCTCATACGAACAAAATGCCTGAAATCCACTGGCATATGTAAATCATTGTGGACCATTATGCAAAAACATGCCCTGTGACGAGCCTATTATTGATCCGAGGAACCGGTGCTCCGTGATACGATCAACATGACAGGAACCCGAGGCGTTAATCTGGTTCAGCACAAATAAGCCCATACACATCTAATCAAGGTTCAGCACACATTATCTGAAAGTGAGCGTTGTTAAACGGCAGTAACAACTAAAAGCATTTGATACTACGAGATAACCTGGAGATAACAGATGAGGAAGATAATTGTGTGAACTGAGACATCTGTTTTTTTCTGCTGCATCTAAGTCAAGGAGCTTTGTGTGTGTGTGTGTGTGTGTGTGTGTGTGTGTGTGTGTGTGTGTGTGTGTGTGTGTGTGTGTGTGTGTGTGTGTGTGTGTGTGTGTGTGTGTGTGTGTGTGTGTGTGTGTGTGTGTGTGTGTGTGTGTGTGTGTGTGTGTGTGTGTGTGTGTGTGTGTGTGTGTGTGTGTGTGTGTGTGTTTTGCTAGTAGTCCTCACAAGGATAGTAAAACAAGGAAAATTCAGCCAAGTAGGGACATTTTGCCGGTTCACACACAAAAAAAATTAATGTTAGGCTTAGGGGTTAGGTTTAGGGTTACAATTAGGGTTAGGGGTTAGGTTTAGGGTTAAGGTTAGGGTTAGGTTAAGGGTTAGGGAAAACTGGATTTTGAATGGGAATCAATTGTTTGGTCCCCACAAGGATAGTAAAACAATTATTGTGTGACAAATAAAAATAATCTAAAAGTGGACATTTGTAATTGGGTTATAGGATTTAAAACTGACTATGAGTGTATATACGTATATTTAAATAAAATCACATTTTTTTGTCCATTAAAATAACATCAAATTGATCAGAAATACAGTGTAGACATTGTTAATGTTGTAAATGACTATTGTAGCTGGGAACGGCATATTCTTTACAGAGGCCCATTATCAGCAACCATCACTCATGTGTTCCAATGGCACGTTGTGTTAGCTAATCCAAGTTAATCGTTTTAAAACCCTTTTGCAATTATGTTAGCACAGCTGAAAACTGTTGTTCTGCTCAAAGAAGCAATACAACTGGCCTTCTTTAGACTAATTGAGTATCTGGAGCATCAGCATTTGTGGGTTCGATTACAGGCTCAAAATGGCCAGAAACAAAGAACTTTCTTCTGAAACTCGTCAGTCTATTCTTGTTCTGAGAAATGAAGGCAATTCCATGCGCGAAATTGCCAAGAAACTGAAGATCTCGTACAACACTGTGGACTACTCCCTTCACAGAACAGCCCAAACTGGCTCTAACCACATACTTTTGGTAATGTAGTGTATATGCATGACATTGTGCAGTGGCTGGGTTCAAATTATACTTAACAATTTGAAATGAAAGGATTCCCATTTAGAAGGGGGATTGAACAACAGTTTGCTGCTCTAGGAACACTGTTTAGACCGACTGACTTCTTCCAAACCAAATGACTAATCAGCTCTTTCAGCACTCTGGTCCTCCACTCTGATGAAAAAAACAGAAGAAGAAACAGAAAATACTCCAAGGCCAGTGCGGCCCATTCAATCACTTACACACACACAAATGCCGCCCACACACAGACACGCAAAGGGGAGCAGGTCACATTGTGTTACAGAATGACTGCTCTACCGGCCTATACTGCTCAAAACTATGACATAATACATATGGAATAATGTAGTAACCAAAAAAGTGTTAAACAAATCAAAATCAATTGCATATTTGAGATTTTTCAAAGTAGCCACCCTTTGCCTTGATGACAGCTTTGCACACTCTTGGCATTCTCTCGACCAGCTTCACCTGGAATGATTGTCCTGTTGAAAAACAAATGCTAGTCCCACTAAGTCCAAACCAGATGGGATGGTGTATTGCTATAGAATGCTGTGGTAGCCATGCTGGTTAAGTGTGCCTTGAATTCTAAATAAATCAATGGCAGTGTCACCAGAAAAGCACCCCCACACCATCACACCTCCTCCTCCATGAACCACAAATCGGAGATCATCCTTTCACCTATTCTGAGTCTCACAAAGACATGGCCGTTGGAACCAAAATTCTCAAATTTGGACTCATCAGACCAAATGACAGATTTCCACTGGTCTTATGTCCATTGCTCGTGTTTCTTGGCCCAAGAAAGTCTCTTCTTATTATTGGTGACCTTTAGTAGTGGTTTCTTCGCAGCAATTCAACCATGAAGGCCTGATTCCCACAGTCTCCTCTGAACAGTTGATGTTGAGATGCATCTGTTACTTGAACTCTGTGAATTTGGGCTGCAATTTCTGAGGCTGATGAATCTCTAATGAACTTATCCTCTGCAGCAGAGGTAACTCTGGGTCTTCCTGTTCTGTGGCGGTCCTCATGAGAGCCAGTTTCCTCATAGCACTTAATGGTTTTTGTGACTGCACTTGAAGAAACTTTCAAAGTTCTTGACATTTTTGTAATTGACTGACCTTCATGGTTTAAAGTAATGACGGACTGTCATTTCTCTTTGCTTATTTGAGCTGTTCTTGGCATAATATGGACTTGGTCTTTTACCAAAAAAGGCTATTTTCTTCTGTATACCACCCCTACCTTGTCACAAAACAACTGATTGACTCAAATGCAATAAGAAGGGAAGAAATTCCACAAATTAACTTTTAATAAGGCACACCTGTTAATTGAAATGCATTCCAGATGACTACCACCCCCCCCCATCTATCTCTGAAGATCATCCAATTTGATTGATATTTTCCATATATTTTTAACTGTGCTGTTTCCCAAAAGTTCTGAACCTATATACATTTTACAGACACATTATATTTGACATGTATTGATTGCAAGAATTTTGTATAATAATTGTAACTAAAAATGTTGAATCCGGCGTCGTTTTGCATATCAGTTCATTAACCATGTGCCATGGAAACAATTTTACAATCTATGAAACTGGTATACTTTTTCATTTATCATAATTATCACCAATTTAACTGAAGCCCACAATTGGTTTATTTTTAAGAGTATGCTTTCAGAAAATGTTTTGTGGCATAATTTCTGATTTGGTCAAGGCGCGCACGCGCACACACACACACACACACACACACACACACACACACACACACACACACACACACACACACACACACACACACACACACACACACACACACACACACACACACACACACACACACACACACACACACACACACACACACACACACACACACACGGTCTCCACCAGGGTTAATTTCTGTCTCCTGGTGTGTGTGTTTCGATCAGGCTGTCGGTAGGTGAGCCTCTGGTGGAGTAGCTGCTTTGTTCCGGGAAAAAGTTCTGTTGCTCAGTGTGATGAAATGGAGGATGCTGTCATCAAAGAGAGCCACCGCCAAATCAAATGGTAGCAACTACCCACTGGGCACACACTGGTTTCAATTCAATTATGTTCAAGCAATGTGGAATAGACGTTGAATTGACGTCTGTGCCCAGTGGGTACCCATATCAAACCTTACAGATCCTATATTTTGTACATCAGTCAGGCACAAACTATGTTGATGAGGATTTAGTAAGGAAGGGAAAGATCTTTAATCTGACTGGCACAGTAGTACATGTATTTGCACAAAAGCAACAACCAACAACCTTCATTCCCTTCCCCAGTTGATTTGAATCGGTAGTTGACTCCGTCTAATGTAGAGTTCACATGTTCTAGCATTAAATGTTTAGAAAACATATCTCAATACACTTTACACTGTGCTTTTCTCTATACATATTGGTTCGGAAGATTAGATGGATGTGTCTGATGTTGGGCTAGTAAGCATACATTTGCTCAGCCAAGTCCATGCAGCGGTTAGATGAGATGGAAATGGATGAAATGGCCTGAATCATCGTTAATGCCTTGGCAGCATACAGCTTATCATCATGCACCATGATTTCTCAAACCCAGCGTCATTTAATGGCCGAGTTATCTCTAATAGTGTTACGCTCATCGTTTGAATGAGGAGACCAAGGTGCGGCATGGTAGGCGAACATCTTACTTTTATAAAAATGAACATTCGAAAAACAACAAAATACAAAATGAACGTAAAGTTCTGCAGGCTACACAGCAACTATACAAAATCAAGATCCCACAAACTAAGGTAGGAAAAAAGGCTGCCTAAGTATGATCCCCAATCAGAGACAACGATAGACAGCTGCCTCTGATTGGGAACCATACCAGGCCAAACCAAAAAATTGGAAAACTAGATTGCCCACCCTAGTCACACCCTGACCTAACCAAAATAGAGAAGGAAAAGGATCTCTAAGGTCAGGGCGTGACAAATAGCCGAAAAATCATAATGTTTACTGTATATGAGTTCTTAACACCTTGGAAAGGGTCTAGTAGGCTACTGATGGAAATATCTGCAGTCATCCATGATAGGAATGTTAGTGTGCTAGAGGGTGATTATTCAGACCGAATGGAAGCGAGTCTTGTGTTTTACCATGTCACCTTAGAAGGAAGCAAGGGACAGTTGGAGTTTTCCTCATTGGGGTCATGGTAAAATACACATTTGAGGCTATTAAACAAAATCCTTGTTTAAGATAGCAGGTTTGTAACATTTCGACTTATTCTTACTGATAGCATATGACACAGAATGCAATCCACTCCCATATTGCTCTTGGATATGAACCCAACTTCTGCTTTGCAGACAGGCATTCTCACATTATTAATTTGAAAAATAAACTCGCTATCTGCAGAGTGTTAACATTGACTAATTGTTGAGCCCTGTAATCCAAGTCTCCTTCAGGTTTCAGTCCAAAATATTTTCAGTCTATAGGCATAATAGAGTAGGTAGGCCTATCTTAGATGTGTAGGTTTCCAGGGTGGATACCAAACTGCTGTAAACTATAGAATACATTGAAGGTCAGTGGTGGAAAAACAACCCACTTGTCATACTTCAGTAAAGATACCTTCATAGAAAATGACTCAAGTAAAAGTCACCCAGTAAAATACTACTTGAGAGAAAGTCTAAAAGTAGTTGCTTTTAAATCTAATTAAGAATCAAAGGTAAATGCAATTGCTAAAATATACTTACGTATCAAAAGTTCAAGTAAAAGTGGAAATCATATCAAAAATCTTATATTAAGCAAACAAGAAAGCACTATTTTCTAGTCAAAAAAAAGAAAGTATCATCAGGGGCACACTCCATCACTCAATCTTTACAAACAAAGCATGTGTGTTTCGTGAGTCCGCCTGATCAAAGGCAGTAGGGATGACCAGGGATGTTCTCTTGAGAAGTGCGTGAATTTGACAATTTTCCTGTCCTGCTAAGCATTCAACATGTAACAGTACTTTAGGGTGTCAGGGAAAATGTATGGAGTAAAAGTATATTATTTTCTTTAGGAATGTAGTGAAGTAAAAGTAAAAGTCTACAAAAATATAGATAGTAAAGTAAAGTACAGATACCTAAAAAAAAATAAGTAGCACTTTAAAGTATTTTTCCTAAGTACTTTACATCACTGTTGAAGGTCTAACATAATAATCATAAGCATAGCCCATAGTAAGAATTGTTGTATTCATGTTTTCCTCTCGTATGCTTAATGTATTATAGTGTATTTAATTGTATGTTTGGAAATTGTTATGTTGTATTATAGAGAAAAAGCTCCTGATCCTCAACTCACCTCATCTTCAGGTAACACAAGGTAAATGTCTTTCTAATTCCGACGGGAGGAGGTGGAGCGCATCTTCAGCAGACCTTTATAAGGACGAGGATAACCCGCCGCGCCAGATACGTGTGGATGCCAAGAGATGCTCAACATCTCAGAAACTGTATTCATTTCTATTCAGTCTGATGGCCTCATATTCAAAACAA